>NW_027555736.1:231338611-231456111 GCF_003287225.1 Phascolarctos cinereus
GGGATCAAATCAAGTGAAAATACACAGGGATTGACCTTCGAAAGAGAAGGGCTACCTTTGTCAGAAAGTAGGAGAAAGAAGGAGAAAGTGGGAAATGATGTCAAGGAGTTTTGAATGAAGAGAAAAGGAGAAGAGGCTCTGAGATATTGTGACCTCCCCAGGATCACACAGCTAGCATGATGGGAAAATGCCAAGCCTATATCTAAAATCTGCCTTACCTGTTTTTGCATTGTAGTTACTTCTTTGAGTTGTCTGTGTTGACTGCAGACTAACTCAATGTCCAAAGATATTTATGCATAAGGAAAAAGAAAGGACTGTTTGTTTGACCTGTTTTATTAAAGAAAAAGAATCTATTGTTATACCTGAACAATCCACAACCTGCAGAATTGGTTTCTGAGATTACCAAAGCCAATAATTGTCTTTCCCTTTGGTTTCCAAGATGTTTGCCACCAGGATATGGAAACCTATCTCACCCATGCATGAATAACTTTATTGAGATATGATTGACCTCCACTGACTATTAAAAAGAAATCATGAATAGACATAGTTTCCAGCTGTGCATGGCACCTTTACCTTTAAAATTGACCATGTGCTAGAACACATAAAAGTCATTAAAAATATAGAAAATCAAAGATCCTAAATATATCCTTCACTAACCAAAGCACACTAAAACTCATAATAATGGAAAATTAAGGAAAACATTCAGATTTAGGTAGAGACTAAATAATGTAATCCTAAGTCATAGAAATAATAAATAATTTATCAAAGTAAATCATAACAAGAAAACTTACTTAAACATGTGGGATACAACCAAAGCCATAATTAAAGGAAAATTTTTATTACCAAACATTTTCATCAAGAAGAGAGAAACAGTAGCTCAATTAATTTAGTATGCAATGAAAAAAAACTAGAAAACAACAAAAAACTGTAAGCACCAAAATATAAATTCTGAAAAGCAAAGACAAAATTAAAAACAAAAATTCAATGAATAAAAAGCAGGAATTTTAAAAAGAATAATCAAATGTAAAAACAATTAGCTAATTTGATCTTTTTTAAAAACAGGAAAAGTAAATTACCAGAATAAAAAGTGACATAAGATAAATCACAACAGATGAAGAACAAATAAAAGAAATTGTTAGAAACTATTTTGCTCAATTACATGCCCCTCCCAAAAGGAATAATTAAGTATTTACCAAAAAAACCCCCACAGGTTAATAAAATAAAAGGGACACTTTAAAGAATTCAAACTTAGAAAAATGAAACTAGAAAGAGAAATTAATAAATCACAACTTTTTAAACTCTATGACAGATTTTTGATAGCAAATTTTATCAAAATTCAAAGAACAATTAACTCCAATACTATAGAAATTGTTGGCAAAAATAGAGAAAGAGGACATACTGTCAGCCTCTTTCTATAAAAGATGTGATCCTCATAACAAAAACAAAGAGAAACAAAGCAGAGAAAGAAAATATAAATCATTATCCACACTGCATATATACTCACAAATATCAAATAAGATACTACCAAAGAAACTAAGGCAACATATATTTAACAGATCACCCATTATGACCAGGTTGGTTTGAGCACCAGGAGTGCAAAGCTGATTCAATATTAGCAAAATGGAAAGCATAATAGATCATACTGATAACAAAGCAATAAAAACCATATGACTGTCATTACATGCCAAAAGGGTTTTTGACAAAATACAAAACCTATTTATGTTTTTTTAAATTAAAAAGCATAGGAAAATACACCTTTCCTTACTATGGCAAAGAGTATCTATCTAAAATTGAAAGGTTAGCATTAAGTATAACAGAGAAATACTAAGGGCATTTACAGTCAGATCATGGGCAAACAAAGATGTCCATCATCACAATTATTCTTTCACATAGTTCTAGAAATTATAGCTATTATGATAAAGTAATTTTTTTTAGCTGAGGAAATAAGCTCTGGCAAAGCAAAAGCACAATTACTGCTTATTGTAAATGATATACATATATATATATATATATACACACATATACATATGACTTACTTAGAGAACTTCAGAGATAAAAATGATTAAATTAATATCTTCAATAAACTAGCAGGGCATAAAATAAACTCCAAAAAATTGTTATTCTTTCTGTATATCACTAACAAAACCCTGAAAGAAGAGATAGAAAATGAAACTCAATTAAAAATAATTATAGAATATATAAAATCCCAAGCTACTAAAATTTCATTTTATATACACAATGACAAGAACTTCAAGGAAAATAATTTGAAAAAGTAAAAATACAGAGTCTGGAAGTACTGGATGTCAAATGACAGTACAAAACATCATTATAGATTAGGGGAAGGGGTATTCAGAATACATGCCATCTTGGGGTTGGGGGAGGGACAAGATGGGGAGAAAATTTGGAACTCAAAATCTTGTGGGAGTGAATATTGAAAACTAAAAATAAATAAATTAATAAGCCATAAAAAAAACCCATCATCATAAAAAGTCTTTGGCAAAAATTGCTGGTAAAACTGGAAAAGAGCATGGCTCAAATTAGACTTCGACCTGCTTCTCATTCCATAAACCACTATAAACTCCAAATGGATATGTGACTCTGTGAGCGCATTGTACAAATAATTAGACACTTTTGATGGGCACAACATTTTCACATGTCCCATAATTATTTCATGAATAGGCCATTTATGCATACTCAAATAGAATGATCTATGATTATTGGACTGCTTTCTAAGTGTGCTCAGAGCCATGATTGGAGCACATCAGAAGTGCTTAATTTCACTCTAGTTAATTGAGGTACAGGAGAATATGTGTCTAAGTTATCTGCTGTAAGTGTAGGGATCCAGGGTGTCCTGGTAATCTTGAGGACTAAAGAAAAGGTTCTTGTATAAAGTACAAATAACTAATCCTAGCATTCAACATGTTCAATAATTTAGATCCAATCCAGCTTTCCAGCTTTATTTCACACTACTCTCTTAATTAATCACTCTGATCCAACCAGACAACTATTCCCAGCCCCCAATTTCATCTTGCCCTTTCCTTTATGTATTTCTTCAAGTCAACCCTGATGTCTGGCATGGATTCCTCACAATATCGACACAAATTCAAATTGTTCTCTCTTGTTAAAGCCCAGATAAGACGATGCTGCCTCCTTGAAGCCTTCCCTAACTTATCTCCCCAGCTAAAACTGATCTTTACTCATCTCTGTTTGACTTTTTTCAAAAGGCACTTAACTAAACATAAAAGGTATATCATAAATAAATTAGAGAAGGGAAGAAGGTACCTTTCACAGTTGTGGATAGGGAGAATTCTTAACCTAACAAGGAATACAGACGATCATAAAAGGTAAGATGGAAAATTTTGATTCTATGAATTTGAAAAAGTTTGATCAGGCAAAATAAAAGCAGTTGGAATTAGAAGGAAAATAATTGACTGTGAAAAAAATCTTTTCATCACATTCCTTGGGAAAAGGTCTGATATCCAAGATGGACAGCATATATTATGTATTTGTTCAGTCATTTTTCAGTCACGTCTGATTCTTTGTGACCCCGTCTGCGGTTTTCTTGGCAAAGATAGATACTGGCATGATTTGACATTTCCTTCTGCAGCTCTGGATTGGAGGCTGGATTGGAACTCAGGTCTTCCTGACTTCAGGCCCAGCATTCTATCCACTGTACCACCTAGCTGCCCCTATATTCATGTGTGTGTGTGTGTGTGTGTGTGTGTATACATGTGTATATGTGTGTATGTATATGTATATGCACACACATATGCACACATATATACACATATGCATGTGTGTATGTATGTATATTCATACATATATGTAGTATCTTGTACATACGTAAGTATGTATATCTACACGTAGATATATATATTAAAGATCCATTTTTAAATAGCTACATCATTAAAGGCTATGAACAGGCAATCTCTCTCTCTCTTTTTATCATAATAGTTTACAATTTAAAGAATACTTTTCTCACAACAACCCTGTGAGGCAGATCTTGCACGTATTATTATCTCCATTTTCTAAATGAAGAGCATTTGATTTGATTTGGTTGTCCCCTTCCTTTCTTTTAAAAAAAAATTGTTTTTACAAGCATTTATATATCTCCCTTTCAATGCCATCTCAATAGCATAATAAATCATAAAACCACCATAACAACTACTCATAGTTCAGCAAAACAGATCCCTACTTTGGCCACATCTGAAAACATATGGCTCATTCCGCATTTGAAATCCATCATTCCTCTGGCAGGAGGTAGGTGGCGTGTTTCATCTTCAGTGTTCTGGGTCTATGGTTTAGCATTACATTGCTCAGAGTTCTCTTTCAAAGTTTTTTTCCTCTGCAATATTACTGTCATTGTGTAAATTGTTCTCTTAATTTTGCTGGAAGTGGGTAAGTGGCACAGTAGATAGAGAACTTGACCTGGAATCAGGAAGACCTGAATTCAAACCCTCCTTCAAACACTTAGTAGCTGTGTGACCCTAGAAAAGTAAATTAATCTCTTTCTGCCTCAGTTTCCTCAACTATAAAGTGGAGATAATGATAGCACCTCCCAAGGTTGTTTTAATTAAATTTACTTTAATTAAATGAGATGATATTTGCAAAAGCACTTAGCACAGTGCCTGACATATAGTAGACCCTTAATAAATGTTTGTTTCCCTTCTTCCTTCCAGCTCACATCACACTGCATCAATTCAAAAAAGTCTTCCCAGTTTCCTCTGAAACTGTCCATTTCATCATTTCTTTTGGCACACTACATTCATTATATTCATATACCACAGATTGTTTGTTGTTGTTGTTCAATTGTTTCAGTCACATCCAGCTCTTCAGGACTCCATTTTGGAGTTTTCTTGGCAAAGATGCTAGAGTGGTTTGCTGTTTCCTTCTCCAGATCATTTTACAGATGAAGAAACTGAGACAAACAGGGTCAAGTGACTTGGACAGGGTCAGTGTCTGAGGCTGAATTTGAACTCAGGGAGATAGGTTTTCCTGATTCCAGGGCAGGCACTCTATTCACTGAGATACCTAGTTGGAGTCAGAGAGGTTTAAATCCCATGTGGACTGCTTACTGCCTGTGTGTGTGTGTGTGTCTGTGTGTGTGTGTGTGTGTTCAGTCATGCCTGGCTCTTCGTGATCCCATTCTTGGCAGAGATACTGGAGTGGTTTGCCATTTTGTTCTCCAGCTCATTTTATAGATAAAGAACCTGAGGTAAACAGGGCTATATGACTTGCCCAAGGTCACACAGCTAGTAAGTATCTGAGGCCAAATTTGCACTCATGAAGATGAGTCTTCCTGCTTCCAAGCTCAGTGCTCTATCTACTGCCCACCTAGCTGCACATTGTTTATCCCCAATAGGTGAGAACCTCATTAATTTCCAGTTTGGTGGCTACCACCAATATATATATATATATATACATATATACGTATATATATATATGTGTGTGTGTGTATGTGTGTGTGCATATATGTATACATATTATGTGCATATACATATATATGTGAGTGTATTTTTTTCTTCTTTCTTTAATCTATTTGGGATATAGGACTATTATGGTATACCTGGGTCAAAAAGAATGCAACTTTGGGGCAGTTTCAAATTGCTTTCCAGAATGGCTAAACCAGATTGCAGTTCCATTAATATTGCATGAGTATGACTGTTTTCCCACAGCCTCTCCAACATACATCAGGTTCCTATCTTGTCATTTTTGCCAACCTGATGAGTCTGAGGTAGAATCTCAGAGTTACTCTAATTTGCATTTTTCTAATTATTAGTTATTTGGAGCATTTCTATGTGGTTGTTGATAGCTTGGATTTCTTCCTTTGACTGCAAGGTATCAACAACTATAATAATATGCAAATTGAAGCAACTCTGATGTTCCATTTCACATCTCTCAGTTTGGCAAAAATGATGAAAGAGAGGAAGGAAACAGTGCATTTGAAAGTACTATATAACCATTGTTGTTATCATTATTATGTAGCAGAGGTGATCAGGAAACTGATGCTCTTAACAGCAATTTGTTGAGTTCATTAAAAAACTTCATGTCTGCGGATATACCTCCTAGGTATCTAGCCATGCTCTGTAGCCCTTTGCTAAGAAACATGCAACCTGGTCCCTTGCTGGAAAGACCCAGGCAACTCTAATAGATCCCCAGTGATAGGAGTTGAAAACTAATAATGAGCAACTGACAGTCATGGGGATAGACTGTCAAAAGAATTTCGCCTCCTCCCTAACCCCACCTTTGTCTATCATAGTGAATTACAAAATAACTCTGTTCTTTTTTTTTAACTTTTGCCAGGTTTTTCTCTCCCTTGAATTTCCATACTGGATTGCAGCAAGATTGAGAGGGAGGAGTTTTCTCTCTCCTGACCATTACCCCTGCTACAATTACTATTGCTTTTTAGTACTATTATCCCTATTCCTATTATTGGAGATAGGGAATGGATCTGTAATTTCATTGGTATAGCTTACTCCCTGATGGAGAACTCCCTCCACCTATGCAGGTCAATATTATTGTTAATAATAATATTAATATTTCCTTAGTCTGACACCATATCTGGTAGCACTATTCTGGGCATCCTGGGCCCTATGGTTTCTCTTCAGGGCAATAGTAGCTCCTGCATTTTGGATCTCTCAGAATCTCCTTATGGATGATGCTGTAGAAGCAATATCCTCACACCTTCCCTCTATGCAAATTAAGTTAGGTGTTTTTTTTTCTTAAAAGGGATTGAGACATTACTCAAGACCTGATTGGTTCAAGAGACTAAAGGTTCAGGCTGTTGACATTACATCCTCTCCACCTGAGTACAATGCAGAGATGAGGAGTTCCAGGGACACTAGTACTTAGCTGGCTGATTGCAATTTGATAATTCTGTTAAGGAAGCTTCACTCAGCTGCATCAACTTGAGAAGTCCTTAGTGCCTATCCTTGTTAATTATCCTTCCCTTGCTCTCCTCCTATGACTAGCTTTTAACTCTTTTGTTGACTATTGAATTACTAATTTGTTTCATTTTGTTCCAATATGTCACCTAAGCTGTCAAGGGCTGGCATGAGTCAGGACCAGGCCCGGAAAGATGGGGAACATCGGAAACAGAAGATCTAACTAGTCAGGGGAACTACTTGAAAAAAATATGTGCAGCATCATTTCTAAAGTTAATAATTGCCCTTTAAAGAATTTCTTGGGGATTATTTACTAAAAGCAACATGTACCTGTATTTCTTTCTTACTGTGTCGGATTTCAGTCATATATACTATCCCTTTGCCCAGCTCCCACCATTTACAAGAACGTCTATTCTCAGGGTCAAACAATAATGCACCAAGTTTCATTCGGCCTGTCAGATGTTTTTGAGTTTCTTCCCAAAATATTTTGCCTTGTTCTCTTAGCAGGAATTCTCATACTAGAGCTAATTTTTCAAAATAACTCCTTTTTTTTCCCTTCTCTTTTTAAATTGAACAAGTTGATGGTCAACATTTTAGTCTTATGAAAGCCTGTCAAGTTCAGCTTAGAGCAATGACTAAACAATATCTAGAGAGGCATTTTCTTCCAGGGACTGTTGTCTTAAAATTAGCCTTAAAATTGTAGAAGCTAAAATATAATGTTTTTCACTGCCTCTTGGCAAAAGAACCTAAGAAAAATGTGTTTTTGAGATTATAGACTATTAAGTGAGAAGGGAACTCAAAGGTCACTGAAGTCAACACTTTCCTGAAGTTTGAATCCATTCATTCATTCTCTCAGCAACTATTCAATAATGAATAAAAAATGGATGAAAAAGAAAAGGCCTTTAAGTGTTTACTATGTTCTAGGGACTGTACTAAGCACCAGGGATGCAAGTAGAATCAAGCAAGACAAAGCTATGTATGCCCTCAAGGGACATCCTAGTGAGGTAAACAATATATACAGGGGAACTAGAATTGGATAGGATGGAAAGGATGGCATGGTTTGAAGATGGCCAAGAGACGGCATGGTGGGCTGGTTCTGGGTCAGGAAAAAACTCACTTCTCAGAGCCTAAGGTCCTGGATTGGTACCTAATAAGGATCGCTTACGTGCAGAACACAGTGGTAAGTCCTGGGAGATGATAACTAAGGTATGAACCCTGACCTCATAGAGTGTACAGAGTCCAGAACAAATGGTCATTCAACTTCTGACAACTTTTGGTGATGAGGAAATGACCGTGTCCCAAAGCAGCTCATTCCATTTGGGATAGCTCTACTAGAAGGTCTGTCCTTATAAGGGAAGAATGAAAAAGCATTTATTAAGCACTTACTCTGTGTAAAGCACTGTGTGAAGTGCTGGGGACACAAATAGAAAATCAAGTCCCTTTTCTCAAGGAGTTCACATTCAAATAGGAGGAAAACAACATATGTAGTAGGTTTCAGCTACAAGTCCAATGGAAAGATCCAGTATAAAGTAATCCTTTCATAGAGCAATGGCAAAGTGGATGAGACAAATTCTGCTTCCCTGTACCTCCTACCCACTGGTCCTAGTTCTGGCCTCTGGAATCAGGCAGAAAAAGATCAATCCCTCATTCCCATGATAGCTTTTCAAATATCCAATCCTGTTTGGTTTTTTTTTCCTCAGCCGCTCAGCATACAACCTTATTGATAATGAACAGATGAATAACCTGTTTCCTTTTTTTGGTATGCTAGCTTTGTCCCTCCAGAGCTTACATTAACCATTTTTCAAATAAGATTTGCTAAGTATGCACACCACAGAAGCCCAAGAGGCAATACTCTCAGAACGCTTGGCATGTGCCATTCCACCCCAGACTCTGGCTTTACCACTGCTTTCCATATTTCATG
This sequence comes from Phascolarctos cinereus, assembly GCF_003287225.1. Taxonomy (NCBI): domain Eukaryota; kingdom Metazoa; phylum Chordata; class Mammalia; order Diprotodontia; family Phascolarctidae; genus Phascolarctos; species Phascolarctos cinereus. The sequence continues at coordinate 231,347,417 of NW_027555736.1, forward strand.
CTGTTTGTCTGTCTGGTGTTGAGGATCTTAAGGCATTTTGATAACTGAGCCCTTCAAAGGGATTAGAAACAAATCTTCGTTAAACCACATTCTGCTCTGTGGGAGACAATGCTATAAGAAGATTCTAAAGAACTGGATAATTAATATCAAAAGAACTTGGGCTGCATCACAGCTTTGTCAGTTACCAAGTCAGGTGACTTGGGACAATTTACTTAAATTCTATGCATACCAGCTTACAGGGGAAAGAGTTATGATTTTAGACTCAAAGGACATAGGCTCGAAAGCTGGTTCTGATACTACCCAGTAACCTCTCTAGGCCTCATTTTCTATATCTGTAAAATAAGGAGGTTGAACTAGATGGCCTCTAAAATCCTTTTCAGTATTAAAACAATGATGCTGTGATTATCTCAGTTTCAAAAGAAAGAAGGAAGTGAAAAGCTTATGGTGAGATTAAATGATAACGTACAAAGTGCTGAGTAAACAGTGGCTCTCTGGTAAATGTTTAACAACCAGCTTTTTGAAAATGTGTATGTTGTATGTGTGTACCCACTTTAAAGTTCAATCTGCATTATTAATATTCTCTCCATCACTTTATTAAGTCTAGAGATAATTAACAAAACCAAGCCCTGATTTATAGCATCTGCTTATTTCCAAGGTCCAAATGTTCACTGTGGGCAACCTGCAGCCTTGAAGCCACATGTGGCCCTCTAGGTTCTCAAGGGCAGCCCTTTGACTGAATCCAAACTTGACAGAACAAATCCCCTTCATGAAAGGATTTGTTCTGTAAAACTTGGACTCAGTCAAAAGGCCACACCCGAGGACCTAGACACCACATGTAGCCTCAAGGCTGCAGGTACCCTCCCCCCCCCCGAAACAGGTAGCTAGCAGCTAACTCTATCATCCTCTTGCTAAGTGTGAGGTATTATTATTGTTGTTGTTGTTATTCATCATTGTTGCTACTTATAATAATACTGTTTTATATACTCTAAATTTGGCTAAAAAATATGTGTGTGAAGTTCACTTTATAAAAAAAAGAACCTAAAGGTTAGAGGCATTACAACATTCTTTAAGCATACAGTTAATAACTTCCACAGCCTTAATTACCAGGAACGGGGAGGCTTTCTGTTTACACTGTCTCTTTAACTTCCTATTCCTCCAACAAAGGACTAACTTCTGGGTCACATCAGCTTTTCTCTAAATTTCTCTGAAGCTAAATTAAACATCACCTGCCTTGGCCAAGCACGCTGAAATCATTTCTCCAAGGGTCTTTTCCTGACTGTTCCTTAAGAGCAGCTAAAAATAGCTTCACATAGGCAACAGGCAGGGCGGGCTCCATTGTCATCTTTCTTCAAGCCCTGAATATTCTCTCATTAACTCCTGCTATCTGAGGGTCTCTGCAAAGATATAGGGAGTAGAGGTCATGGCTGAAAGTGTCAACCTGATCTTCTATTCATCAGGACGTCTCAGCTGTGCTGGTGCTAAGGCAGTCAGCAATTCTAGGATGAGTCCCACCTATCTATTTATCTGGCTATATTTCAGAATCCTGGATTAACTGTTTTAAATGAAACTTTATTTCCTCCTGTCTGCCCAAAGAAGACTTAGAAAACAGCATTCACATTGACCCCAAATGAACCGTCTTAAAGTTAAAAGAGTGCAAGCATCCAAGGGGAAACCATAGAGATGGCAAAGTCGTTTTGATAAAACCTCTGAGAAATGATAGAAATTCTCTAACAGTATTTGGTTAGGGAAAAATAGTGTCGTTGTGGTTACGGACAGAACTTCAATTCTAGAGAGTATTTCAAATGTTCAATTTTGTGTGGATTGAAAGATTCTTTTAAAAATTAATTTATTTTTAATATTCATTTTTATATAAAATTTTGAGTTCAAAAATTTCTCCCTCCCTCTCTCCCTTCCCCTCTCCCTGAGATGGTAAGCAATTTGTTATAGGTTATATATGTGCAATCATGTAAAACATATTTCCATATTAGTCATGTTGTGAAAGAAGAAACAGAACAAAAGGAAAAAAAACATGAAAAAGTAAAGAAAGTGGAAATAGTATTCTTTGATCTGCATTCAGACTCCATAATTCTTTCTCTGAATGTGGATAGCATTTTCCACCACGAGTCTTTCGGACTTGTCTTGGATCATCATATTGCTGAGAAGAGAAGTCAGTCATAGTCGATCATCACACAATGTTGCTGTTACTGTGTACAATCTTCTCCTGGTTCTGCTCACTTCACTTTGCATCAGTACACGTAAGTCTTTCCAAATTTTTCTGAAATCTACCTGCTCGTCATTTCTCAAAGCACAATAGTATTCCATTACATTCATATACTACAACCTGTTTAGGCATTCCCCAATTGATGAGCATCCCCTCAATTTCCAATTCTTTGCCACTGCAAAAAGAGCCACTGTAAATATTTTTTTTACATGGAGTCTTTTTCCCTTTTTTATGATCTTTTGGGACATAGACCTAGTAGTATCATTGCTAGATCAGAGGGCATGCACGATTTGATTATTCTTTGGGCATTGTTCCAAATTGCTCTCCAGAGTAGTTGAATCAGTTCACAACTTCATTAATAGTCCCCAGGGCCCCAGGGCCTCAGAGCCGTCATGTTGCCCTTTGGCTACCATGTTGCTTCCTAGAAACCCTTACTGGGCTATCATAAAGACCTCTGCGAAAAATGCAAATGTGTTATCAGAGAATGGCAACATTTTGTCGAAGAAAAAAATATGAATGTTAAAACGGACCTCTACAATTTAGGCTCAATCTGCCAGAATCAATTTTATTTTAACACTGATCTAATATCAACACATTTCTGACCTGAGGAGAAAGAGACATCCAAAGTAGCATAGCCCCATAATGACTTCCAACGTGACTCTATGACCCAAGATGATTTCAGGTAATGTATATAGGAAGAAAACCACAATATTTAAACAATGCTGGGCTAATATTCAGACTAGTTAAGCAACCAAATTACCATCACCTTCTTTCTGGATCAGTCTCCTCACTCCGCAGTAAACATAAAGATCTGCCCACTTGATGTATTGACCCCATGACTCATGAGAAATCGGGTATTATTATTTAGCTTTTTCATTTGTTCTTTTCCGTTCTAGGTGTAAGGAGTGAAGTCTCCAACCTTGAGAGTTTCAACGGTTGGGACAACAAGCCATCAGGAAGTCAGAATCTAGGCTGGGTTTGTTAGCTTGGCAAAGATGATGGAGTGGTTTGCATTTCCTTTTCCAGTGGATTAAGGCAAACAGAAGTTAAGTGACTTACCCAAAGTCACACAGCTAGTAAGTGTCTGAGGCTGGATTTGAACTCAAATTTTCCTGACTCCAGGCCAAGAACTCTATCCACTGAACCGCCTAGCTGCCCTATTTAACGTTTATTAAGTACCTACAGTATGCCAAGCATTCATTGAATCACCTTTAATCTATTTCCTCAAGAAAAAGTCTTTTGTCTTCAACTTATTACCCACATTTCCAAGGGGCTTTTCTAAAGATTTTGGGAAAGACTTTAGAGAAAATTGTTATTTCTTAGTATTGCTAGAAAAACCAAACAGGAGACTTTAATGTGCTTTCACAATTTTAATTCACTATCAATACAGAATCACAGATTACTTTATCAATTTCCCAGAAAAGAGAAGGGCTCTGGAACAATGAGAACTGCTCTGGAATTGGTATATTTACATTTTGATGGCTTGAATTTGGACATAGTATGGCAGAAAGAGGAATAGAACTAGATACAGATGACCACCTGAGTTCTAGTACAAGATCTACTGCTTGTATCACTTGTACCATTAGACTGTGACAAGTCATTTAACATCTCTGAGCCTCAGTTTCCTCATATGTAAAGATAATAATGCTTATGTTGTCCACCTCACAGACTTGCTGCAAAAGGCCCACATCATAAGAGGCAGTGACACATAGTGGTTAGAGAACCAGCCTCAAAATTAGGAAGGAAGGAAGGAAGGAAGGAAGGAAGGAAGGAAGGAAGGAAGGAAAGAAGGAAGGAAGGAAGGAAAGAAGAAAAAGCATTTATTAAGCATTTACTATTGCAAAGCACTACGCTAAGTGTTGGGAATGTAAATAGAAAAGTAAGACAGCCTCTGCTCTCAAGGAGTTTACATTCTAATGAAAAGACAACACATTTCAAAAGTTTCAGGAGCAAGACAGTCCTATAGTCCTTAGGGTGCAGCAGCAAAGCAACAGACGAATCATCTTCTTTAATGTCATTTCCACTGACAAAATCATATCCATTTCTGCTGTTTAGCTATTTGACGATGCCAAGGACTTTGGTGCTGAGAACTTTTTTTCTGTATCTTCAGTAGCTATGGCCAAAACACCTACAGAAAAATTCACCAGGTTGCATTTTTCTGGGATTCCTTCCCAAAACATTGGCTGCAAAGGCTGGGTGGGAAGCAGGTTGGTTGTCTCGGGGAGGAGGGAGGTGTTGCCACTTGCAGAACTCTTGGGATTACCTACCTGTCAGTAGCAGTTGGTATTGGTGGTAGTAAGGAAGGTGAGCTCCTTTTCTACAGTGATTGTTTCCTTCAATGATAGCTGTGAGGCTGATGGTAAGGAGGCCACTACTATTTCCAAGTCTCTTGGGTTAGGGGGTCTTGGAATGTCTCCATCAATGACTTAGGGGAGATAGCGGTGATAGTCTGATTTACCTGGCATATGATGCACCCGTCTCTCCCTTAGTGACAGAAAGATCAAGAAAGTTCAAGTTCTAAGTTCTGAGACATTGGTCAAATTACTTAACCTAAGTAGACACCTAAGGCTATAAGTTGCTAAGAAGGGACCCGATTGGTATAGGGAATTTCCCACCTGGAAGCTCTTTATATTAATGAAATTTCAAGGCTAGTCCCTAGTGCATGTGAATGTGAATTATTACTATTATGGAAATTTTGAATGATGGATCAGGCATAGGTGAGCATTCCTAAGACAGGTATAATAGCAACCTAGCACATTCTCAATCTATCTGGAATGGTATCTTTCCATGTGGAGAAGCTAGAGAGATGGCTCTTGGAGAGTTTTGATGACTTGTAAGGAAAGTACCTTGGAGAGATTGGAGCATGTGCGGACATTCGGTAACTGGTTCCAGGTGGCTGACCATGTGTTTGGGAGGATCTTTTTTCTATTAGCTGAAGAGCTAGAACTGTCATCATCTTTAAAAAGGTCTGAGTCAACTTTGGTGATCTTTGCTCCATTCACATCTAGAGGAGCTCGGCGACTCTCATAGAATAGTCTCGCTTTATTCTGTGAAGTTTAGGGATTCATGGCCTTCTTTCACCTCTGAGGCCTTATGGCATCCCGAGGAATTAGGTCTTATTAATTAGTCTTTTCATGTGGTCTTTCTACTCTAGGTATAAGAAGTGAAGTCTCCAACCTTGGGAGTTTCAACAGTTGAGAAAACAAGGCATCTGGGAGTCAGAATCTAGACTGGGTTTTTACTGCAGTGTAGCATCAACATCCTGAGAAGCAAGGAAATAGCTTAGGGAGTGAACTTTGGGACTCCCTAGGATTCATCTGACAGTTGTGTTGCTTCTGAACATGCATTTAATGAGACCAATGCTTTGTAGAAACTGAGCTAAGTTATGAGCCTAATTCCCACCCCCTCTGGGTTGTGTAGTGACAATTATGCCCTGGAGTTGTTGGAGAAAATATTTGTATGTTTGTTCTTGCTATGTCTTTGAAGTAAATATCCTTTTTAAAAATCCAATTGATGTTAAATAGTTTAATAGAATTAGGGATACAAGTAATGGCTCTCTAACAAATAGGGGAAAACACCGCTGCACAGGCTTGAGGCAGCAGCAGAAAAAGGAGACATTCCACGAACCCGTCATGTACCTGAACCTTGATGGGGGCATATAACAGGCCTGGCCCTCAAAAAGAAAGGCCAGAGCATACCTTATTATATGAGTAAGAGAAAGGAGAAGGAAAATGGAGCAGTGAAAAAATCTCTGCTACCCAGTGACAACATGAGCATTCTGGATATCTAAATGGGAAAATTTAAAAGGTTCTGAAAGTGGAAAAGGGTATCACTGAAAACAAACTTGGCTTACTTCACAATTCTGCCTAGGGATAATTATTTCAGCTCTACCAGAGACTCCACCAGGGAGACTCTATAGAGCTCCATAGAAGAATAATACATTAGTGGAGAAAGCTAGGAACCTTGTGTTTTCCAAGCCTGGGAGATGATTCATGCCTCTCATTTGCTAACCTAGACCAAGGTGATTATTCTATGTTTATAGACTGTTTACTAGAACACCTATGAAAGGCATTCTAAAGTCATAATACTATTCCTGAGTGGCACCTCTTATTACTGAATCAGTCCCAGCTGAATGTCCAATAGCAACAGGAAGGATTCTTGTGAAGGAGGTGGCAGGAGTCTTCTGAAGGTTATGTTGTTTTCTTACCTTGAGAGGTATGTGTGTGTATAAATATATATATGAAAGAAAGAAAGAAAGAAAGAAAAAGAAAGAAAGAAAGAAAGAAAGAAAGAAAGAGAGAGAGAGAATAAAGGAAGGAAGAAGGGGGGAGGGAAGAAAGGGAGGAAGAGAGAAAGAAAGAAAGGAAGGACTGCAAATCCAAAATGGAACAGAGAGAGATACAATAAAAGAAAGAACCATTTCTAATGCATCCTTACCATATGAAAGTAAGGGTGCCCATGATTTCCATGTATTCTGTAGATAAAAAAGTGTGTAAAGTTGAAGGGTAGATGCAGATCTTCTTTTGTTTCTCTTTTATTGGGTACTTTCTTTTTCTCCTGTTGCTACTCATTTTCAGGGTAGTTTCATGATTTTGTGGAGGTTTTCACCTTTATGACTTCCATGCAGCGTTTCACACCGCTAAGCACACTCTCTTCCTGGATAGTCTGTCCTCTTTGGGTTTTTGTGACACTGCTCTTTCCTAGATCTCCTCTCACCTAGCTGACTACTCCTTCTGATTCTTCTTTCCTGAAATTGTTATCCCTATCATACCACTAACTGTGGGTATCTCCTAAGGCTCTAGACTGGTCCTTTTCTTTTCTTTCTACTGTCTTCATTAGCCCCAGTGGGTTCAATTATCATCTATGTACAAATGGATCCCAGGTCTGTATCTCCAGCCTTAGCATCTCTTCTGAGCTGAGCTCCAATCCAATCTTTCTTCTCCAGCTGCCTATTGGATGTTCTGAACACGATGTCTCATTGGTATTTCAAGCTCACTATGTCCAAAACAGAACTCATTATCATTTCCTCCAAACCTACCCCTCCTTCAGTCATCTCTATTGCTGTCAAAGGCATCATTGTTCTCATCACCAAGGCTTGCAACCTTGGTGTTATCCTTGAATCCTCATTCTTATTCAACCAATGTAACCAATAAGTTGTTAAATGTCATCATTCCTATCTGTTCAACATCTCATGTCTAAGTCTCCTTCTCTGTACTCAAACAGGCACAAATCTAGTTCAGGCATGGATTGCAATTGCCTCCTAAATGCTCTCTCTGCCTCAGGTTTCTCCCCACTCCAATCTATTCTCCACTTAGCTAGCAAGTCTATTTTCATTAAGCACAGATCTGACTATTTCACTCCTCTACTCAACAAACTCTAGTGTCCCCTTATTCCCTCTAGGATCAAACAGAAATTACTATTCCTGACATTTGAAACTCTTCACAACCTGGGGTCTTCCTATCTTTTCATTTCAGCCACACTGGCCTATTTGCTGCTCCTCACACAGTATACTCTATCTCTTTTCTCCCTGCCTCTGTAATAGCTATTTTCCCCATGCCCAGAATTCACTACCCTTTGTTTCTTGGAATTCCTGGTTTTCTTTTAATTCAGTCCAAGCACCATCTTCTACCTGATTCTCTCCAACTGCTAATTATTTTATATTTATTGTGTAAGCTTATATAATGTACGTATTTTTACCTCCACTTAAATATAAGGTTCTTGATGGCAGACTCAGTTTTACTTTTGTCTTTGTCTCATCATTGCTTAGCACAGTGCCTGGTACATAATTATCAAAGTTGTTCAGTCGTTTCAATCATGTCTAGCCTTTTGTGACCACATTTGGAGTTTTCTTGTCAAAGATTCAGGAACGATTTACCATTTCCTTCTCCAGTTCATTTTACAGATAAGGAAACTGAGGCAGAATGACTTGCCCAGGGACATAGAGCTAGTAAGTATCTGAGGTCAGATTTGAACTCAGGTCTTCCTGACTCCAGGCCCAGTACTCAATCCATTTCGCCATCTAGCTGTCCTATAGTTACAGAAGAAGGACCTGTAAAAGTGTGGGTTTCTGGTACAATGTGCCAAGATCAATTCTTGCCAAAGCGAAAAAACCTCAAGGTCATGAGACTTTTATAACCTATGTAAAAGAAACAGACACCTCCTTGGGAGGATCATTCCTAACAGATCTGGTAGATAATATTGGGATAGAATTAAAAAACAAGAACAACGCCAACACCTACTATTTAATGTACCTTAAGGTTTTGCGATACTTGAACAAGATAGAGTTAGAACTGGATTTTTTTTTAAAAGTTGTCTTCTATATTTTCACAGACAGAAGGTGTTCAACTCTATTTCCTGGCAGGTTGGAGTAAGTCTGTTTTCCTTTTCAGATCAAATGTAAAACAGTAATCTCCTCCTAGCAAAATACTTTAGCAAATAGCTCTCTACAGATTGCTCAAGGAAATATTTATCATGAAGGACAAACTTCTCCCAGAGTTTTCCCGACTGGCCTCTTTGCCCATAGGTACTCAAATAATGGTCATGTGAAGCTTGTTACAACTCTATTTGCCTTGAGATACCTTTGTTAAATAAGTCCTAAGGGGAAGATGGAGGACAGACGATGGAAGGGATACCTCTTCCTGTACTCCATCCCCACCTCCATTTCACAAGGACTACTCTCTTTCTTTCTCCTTGTCCTTTTTGAGTCTTATTTTGAAATTAGTCATTTCATACATCAAAAACGAAATCTCTCATTGTTTCCCTCCATTGCCTCTCCAGGAATTGAAGGATGAGTTCTGTTTAGGAAAATATATTATCTTATTTAAAAATGTTTAAATTCCCTGATCAACCAAATGAAATCTCTGTTTAGCCAGGGAGTGATTTAAGAGCTAATTAGTTCCTACTCTGACCCTTAGCTTTTTACAAATCATTGTAGAAAGTTGGGGATCTATTCAGTTCTTAAAGAGATTGAGGACAAAAGATTCATTACAAAATGCTTTCATCACAGCCAGGTCAGAGACAGGACTTTAATCCAGGTTTTCCTGGTTTTCAAACCTTCCCTCTATCCATTACACCATGCTGGCTCTCTCTATATGAATTTATATTTACATCTAAATGGAGAAACATACTAGTTAGGCACTATTCTCCCAGACAATAATAGCCTGTTGATTTTTTTTTTCATCCCAAGACAGCATTAGCTTTGACAGCCTTGCAATGGCTTAATCCAACAGAGCTTCCCTCTAAGGCTTATTTCAAACAATCTGCCATTACATTAACGTATCCAGATCAATATTATCTCAGTTCATTAGCTATTATGTTGGTTTCTGATATTGGAAGCAAAGCTCAGACTCACCTTTGAATCTCCAGAAAAAGGTACCAGGGACCTGAGAATTAATAGGTACAAGCAGGTTCAAATTAAAAGCAAGTATACTGCCTGCATGGTATTAAGAAACTATTGCCACTACAAATACAGACTAGAGTAGCCAGTTATTGTAGTTCATGTGATATTGAAAGGATGTCACTCACATATCTTTGGGGGGGGGGCGAGGCTGATCAAAGGAGTTCTCTAATCAGCTTGATGAGGAGCTGTAAGCTTTCATTTGGGACTTCTGATTGGATCTCTTTATGAAGAGGGTGGATACCACATTGGCATCTTGTAGAGAGGACCAAGGAAAGAAGAAACAAAGAAAATATTTATTAGTTACTATATTCCAACCACTCTAAGTGCTAAGTTCTGGAATTCCCATTCAGAAAGCAAAGAAAGACCCTGCACTCAAGGCAGTTATATTCTAAAGAGGACAGACAACTGTACAAATTGGAGTAGTGGCCAAAGAAGGGAGGGCACTTTGTTCCAGAAAGTTACAGGAATGCTGAATTGATTGGGGAATAGATTGACATAGTCCATCCAGGAACAATGGCAGAGTTGATTTGATAATGGTCCATGATTCCAGAAATGGTAGAGGGGGAGGGAGCAATGAGCAGTTGATGAGACCATGGAGGGAAAGGTCAGAAAATTAGGAGTAAAGTGTGGCTGAAGCTTTTCCTAAAATCATGAGCCAGGGGAGGCAGCCGCCAAACAGGAAAGTGGGGCCCCAGGGTAGAAGTTTCTTCAGGTCAAGAAGATGGCTGATGAAGCCACCTAAAGTAGATGACAAGAGAGTCATGGGTGAAGCATAGCTAGAGCTTTTCCTTAAATACTGGTCCAGTGACTGGATTTGCTCCTAAGATGAATTGGTTTGTTCCTAGAGAATGGATTTCACTAATAGGGGCTTCCCCCAAGAGAATTTGTTTATATACTTTTGTTTTAGGAAATTTGATTTTGGGTGGAACCACCCTTTATATTGGCCTATAAAATGGTCAATATAAAGGGTTAACAGACCCTTTTGGTCATCTTCCCAACACCTTTTTTCCTTTATTCTGGAGAGGTTCTGTGAGTATAATGGGAGCCCGTTAAAGTTTACCTTGTAACAGAAGCACAGTGCAGAGGCAAATATGTACTTGTGCATGTAAGCCCAAGAGGAGAGATCCTGGACAATGGTAAATTCCTATCTCCAGTCATGAGGCACTGACACAACTTCTCATGGGAGGGAACAGCCAGGTAAGTCTCTAGCAGCCAAGCAGCAGCTCAGCTCACCAGACTGCGCTCTGGTACTCACTCCTGTGCAGCCTACACTCTCTGCTCTTCATGTCCTTAGCAGACCCATAACTGGGATCATAGGACTATGGATTGGATTTGGAGTTGAAAGGAATGTGAGAAGTCATTTAGTACAACTTCTTCATTTTACAGGCAGCTGGTGACATACTGGATAGAGACTTGGGCCTGAAATCTGGAAGACCTGAGTTCAAATCTCTCAGACACTAGCCATGGGCACTCAACTGCTATTTGCCTCAGTTTCTTCATCTATAAAATGGGGGTAATAACACCTCCTGTGGAGATTGTAATTGCCCAATCTGCAAGAAAAATCACTGAGGCATATTTAAATAACCCCATTTCAGAAAAAAAAAATTGAACAAACCATCAACAAACTCCCTAAGGAAAAACTCTCCAGGGCCAGATGGATTCACAAGTGAATTCTACCAAACATTTAAAGAACAACTAATTCCAATACTATAGAAACTATTTGGGAAAATAAGTGAAGAAGAAGTCTTACCAGATTCTTTTTATGATGCAAATATGGTATTGATACCTAAACCGGGAAGAGCCAAAACAGAGAATGAAAACTATAGACCAATTTCCCTAATGCACATAGATGCAAAAAATTTTAAATAAAATCACTGAGGCAGAACTCTGAGCCAATGTCACTTTATTAAGGGGTCGCTAATGAAGAACACTCCAGACCCTCCTCATGGTCTGAGATGTTCCCGGTCCCTAGGACCTTGTTTTTATAGAGTTTAATTCTCAAGTATGCAAAAGTGGTATGGTAAAATACAGAATCTCATTAGTTGGTAGACCTTGCTCTTGAGGGCCAAAAATGATGTATCAGCAGGGAGGTCACAAGTTGGGTGAAGCATAGGGCACCTCCACTTATTAAGTGATCAACAGATGGTCATAAGATGGTCACCTACTCACGTTGGACAAGAGAGAATGGTCCAGAGAAATAAAAATAAGTTGGGGGACTTTCCAAAGAATCAAGGCATCCCAGCCATGCAGGGTTTAGATATGGAGTTTGAGTAAGACAGGATGGAGATATCTTTGTCCACATTCTCATGGTTGCGCAAGTGAGCTTCATAACTTGGTAAACAAGTAGTGAACATTACATTGAAGTTTGAGGCCCACTATGCAAAGGCCTACTCTAAGAATCTAACTTTTCTAATTATCCCTATATGTTTTATGTAAAATATCAAACTGATTAATGTGATTACAGTAGAGTAGGGGTCCAAATGAGTTATTTCTCATACTTCCAAGGCAGTCACGAGAGGGATCAGATGAGATGAGAATTGTAGAGTGCTTAACACGGTGCCCAGCACAGAATGAATGCTATATAAATATTAGCTATTATTATCATTAGCTATTACAGATGAGGAAACTGCAGCTCAGAGAGCTCAGACTTGTCCAAGGCCATGCAGGTAGTAAGCAAGAAAACTAGGATTCAAACCCAGGACTCTAAATCATGTACAATTTCTACTATACAATTCCACTATACAATGCTACCTGAATTTCTGCACCTGAGACAAGAAGCATAAAAGTCATCCCCTTTAGGGACGGGGGTGGGGAGGAGGTGGGGTAGAAGACCATCCTCTACTGGGGAAACTGACTCTAGGACACCAGCTGTGAGAGTGCGGTTCTTACCTCAGCTGACCATCTGGTAAAAGGTTTCTCTTCATTAGTCATTCTAGCTAACTAAGGGTTAGTTGGTCTGCTCATTAGTTTTTGGGCTTCTTTAGGGCTGAGGCTAGTTTTGTTTTTATTTTCTTTTTCTTCCCAGTGCTTACCACAAAGCCCAATGTGTAGTAGGTGTTTAATAAATGTTTATTGACTGACTGACTGGCTGCTCAGAGCAGGGCCGTGCAAGAGCCCCAGGATGACGGATTTCAGGGGTCAGGAGAGAGAAGGTCACACTCGTCTTCACACCCACCCCCCCTAACTTTCCTCTTCTTCCCAGGAAGGAGTGTGCTAGAGTCATCTGTAATCAGCTTTCAGAAGATATTTAAAATTTCAATGTGAGCATTTACACCTCAGAAATCCGCAAACACCACACATCAGGGCTTGATTTATTGTTTTGGTGATTGTCTAAACTTCAGAAAGTGATGAATAAAATGCATCTTTAGCTGAAAAGTGTGTCCTGCTTGTTTTCAGTTGCTAAATATTTGCCAACATACCACTGAGCACAGCTATCATGTCCTCTCAACACCACACATAGGGGGAAGACAGGCACTGGCCTTTCTGTGCACAAATGGTAGCTGGGCCTCACCCCAGGCAGGGTGGAAGGGACCTTCTGCCAAGGACAAAGGTGGTGGACGTGAGGTCCTTTGGTATGGAGAGGAAGTAGCAGAAAGGAGTGGTCTTGAGGAGGGGAGGGATGCAGACCCCACCCATTCCCTGGTTTCTTTACCTGCATTGAACATCTATTTCACCCCTCTCCACTCTCCTCAGTCCCCACGCCCCAATGCCAGGTTAGGGTTGGCCTAGTCACAGTTGGAAAGACCCAGCCAGCCACATGAGGAAAGGCCCAGGATTCTTACAAGGCATAAGAAGTAGGCAACAGACAACTAGCATTTATTAAGCTAAGTAAGACATGTAGGAGTTATGGGTCTGGGAGCCCATAATAATAATCCTCAAAAAGCCAATCAGGTAGTGCCTTCTGCTCCAACCTCTGGCAAATGGATCTAAAAACCCATGTAGCCGTTGCAACATGGCGACTCACAGAGGGTCCCTCGTGTGCCAGGTTCTGGGTGGGGAGCACTGCTTTATAGGTCTTCCAGTCCTGCCTTCTGCTCCCCCACAACCCCTGTGAGCCTTCCCACTATCAGTGGAGGTCCCAGGTAAGGTCAGGCCAAGGAGCTCATTCCTAGAGGTAGAACAAATCCATGTTTTCCTACACCCTCATGCCTGGGTATCAAATAAGATAATAGTTGTAAAAGCACTTAGCACAGTGCCTGGCACATAGTAGGAGCTATATAAATCCTTCCTTCCTTCTTCTCTTCCTCCTCCCTCCCAGGTAGAATGAGCTCACACAGAGATTTAATGATTCCTATCCTTCTACCCTTCCCAGGGTATAGAGTGGAAGAAGTGCCTGGCTCCAACTTCCCTAAATCCAGGGGGTACGCTAATGCTAGTACCAGCCAGGAAATCCTGTTTGGTGGAGGAATTAGCCATCATTAGTTGATGTAGAAGTTTGGAAGCAAGTTATGAAAGAAAGGCTATAGCACCTATGGAAAGGGCATGTTGGGGGTCCTACCACTCCCTCTAGCATCTTCCTATGAATGGACCCACAGCACTCACCTCATGCTTTTTGGAGCAGGGGGAATTGGCTTTTGATGAAAGAGGTCTAAATTCAGTACCCAGAGACAAAGCCCTGGTTGCCTTGCCTTAGGTTCTTCTTTTTGTCTGCTGTCCTTCATAGTTATTATACTAACAATTCATTTCTGTACCATTTAACACTTTACAAAATGTTTCCTCAGAATAACTATATGAGATAGATCAAGTAATTCCCATTTTACAGATAAGGAAACTGAGGTGAGATAAAGGAATTGTCTTGGCCAAAGTCACTGCCAGTAAGTGGCAGAGGAAGGATTGGGAACTAGACCTCCTAGTTCTATGTCTAGAACTCTTTCCACTACATTGCAAGACCCTTCTTAGAAATATAGTCATGAGTTAATGTGGAACACCTGAATTACCCTTGGTGAATTCTGCAGTGTGAAGGTCTGCAGAACAGTCGTATTCAACCAGGTGGCTCAGGGGATAAAGAATGGGGCCTGGGGCATGGAGTCAGAAAGATGTAGGTTTGAATTCAGTCTCAGACACTAGCTTTGTGACCCTAGGAAAGTCTCAGCTTCTGGTTCCTCACCTGTAAAATGGGGATAATAATAGCACCTGCTGTCCAAGGTTGTTGTGAGGATCGAATGAGATAATATTTGTAAAGCAGACAGCACAGTGCCTGGCACATCGTAGATGCTTAATAAATATTTTGTGATTTCCTTCCTTCATTTCTTATCCAGAGCCCAGATGCAGAATACATCATAGAAAAGATAACAGGGGATGGTGATATAGATCCAGGCTGAGAATTGTGTATTTGAACCTCCGAGGCTGCACTCAATCCCCAACCCCATTCCTAGAGAAATGTGCCCAGAAATTGAGACATGAAAGATGCCTTCATGCTTCAGGGGTTGACAGGCAGTTAGCCAAACAGCTGACGAGATAGAGAGGCCATTGCAGATAAGCTGTCAGGCCTGCTCTGTAGCTGGACAGTGACGAGGCTCACTGAGCTCTCTGCAGAGAGTGTGCAATGATTTGGCCTATTCTCTGTCCCTGGCAGAGGCCTCCCAGAACCCAGGCTGCTGCTCCTGCACAAGTCCAGTATGGCTGCTCTAAGATGTTGTGGTCAAATGGCAAAAACCCCCTAGAATGACGAGTCTTTCTTTCTGCCTGGAGCACCAGGACCGCCACTCACAGAGTGACCACAGAGGATCTGGACATAGAACGTTTGATTCAGAACGTTGTTTTTTGTTTTGTTTTGTTTTTTTAAGGTTTGTAACTATTTTATTTACAAGTATACATTTAACACAATGAAAGAAACACTGATATCCAAGCCTAGTTAAAAGCAGTGTAACAATATGTATCATTTTGTTGATTACATTATTTTAACCAACAAACTACAGTGAAAAATTAATGCCAGTAAAATAATATTAAGAAATACCATATATAAATTGAAAATGTGATTGCTTAAAATTTGAAAATGTAAGTGAAGCCATTTGGACCTAAGTCAGAGCTCAACATAATCTGAAGGGAAGGGGGGGAAAAAAGCTCTGACCCAAGGTTAACAGAAGAAAAGAAGAAGCGTAGTTTTTCTCGAAGGATAATGGGCAGTTTGCTTCTTCAGGTAGACTATATTCCCAGTGCCCTCAGGTTTTACAGTGGAATTTACATTACTGAGCATGAAGACTTCTCTTGTGAAGCTGCCCCATCAATTTTTTCTGCCTCCAAAATTATCCTCCTAAAAACATCAACAGCAGTCTGATTCTCTTTAGCAAAAGATTCCAAAAAGCTGCATTCCAAGATTCTGATAAAGCCTTCCCTTTTGATTAATTCCCTTCTGTTAATGCAACAGAGAATGCTGACTATATGCAGAGTGAATGCTGAAAAGGAGATGGTGTTCAAAGAACACTGGCTTTAGAGCGAGGAGACCTGAATTCACATTCTGACTCAGCCATTTACTAGCCGGATGACCTAGAGTAAGGTACACTTGACCTTTCAGTCTCAGTTTCCTCATCTGTAGTCAAAGGGTTAACTACATGGCCTTTAAGTTCTCTTCTGGGCCACTAGGTGGCACCCTAGTGCACAGAGGGGCAGGCCTGAAATCAGGAAGACTCACCTTCCTGAGTTCAAATCCAGCCTCAGACATTTACTAGCTGTGTGACCCTGAGCAAGTCACTTAACCCTGTTTGCCTCAGTTTCTTCATTTGTAAAATGAGCTGGAGAAGGAAATGGCAAACCACTCCGGGATCTCTGCCAAGAAAACCCCAAATGGGTCACAAAGAATTGGACACAACTGAAATGACCCAACGACAACAAAAAATTTCTCTTCCAGCCATAAGTCATAAATGTTACTAGCCTACATTTATGCAGCCCTTTGTGGTCCCCAAGTATTTTCTATGTGTTCTCTCATGTGCTCCTACCAATACTGTGAAATCAAGACTCATGGGCTAAGAAAGAGCCAGGACTGGCACAAAGGTTTTGTCCTCCTTGTTGTTCAGTCATCTTTCTGACTCTTTGTGATGTCTGTCTGACTCTTTGTGGTGTCTGTCTGGCTCTTTGTGACCTCATTTGGGGTTTTCTTGACAAACACACTGAAGTGGTTTGCCATTTCCTTCTCCAGCTCATTTGCAGATGAGGAAATTGAGTCAAACCCAGTTAAGTGACTTATCCAGGGTCACACAGCTAGCAAGTGTCTGAGGCCAGATTTGAACTCAGGAAGATGAGTCTTCTTGACTCCCGGCCCAGAGTTCTGTGAATATGGTGCCACCTAGCGGCTCTTTGTCTTCTAGTCCAGGACTTCATCTAGTATCCTGCACTGAGCAGTCTCTACCTATTTGCACGGCTATGTGTTTAACACATTTACCCAGAACCCAGTGCTCAGTTGATTATCTCCAATTTATCCTATATATATCTTGCTTGTACATCCTTGTCTGCATGTTGTGTCCCCCTTACTCTATGAGCTCTTTGAGAGCAGGGACAGTCTTTTGTCTTTCTTTGTATCCCCATGGCTTAGCACAGTGCCTGGCTTATGGTAGGTAATGACATTTTTGACTGATGGAGAAGCCATTGGGCCTTTCCAGGCAAACACGGCAGGTGGTTTCTTCTCAGACCAAAGAGTTTCCTTCTATCCTCATACAGGGAGAGAAGGAACCATAACCATTCACCTTTTTCCGAAATCTAATTTTAAAATAATATTCTCTTAGAGTTTTTCATGTTTGAGGTGCTATTTAGAGCATAAATCAACTCAAAATTTTATTACATTATAAAGTATCTTAAAATGAGAAAAAGAGAGGAAAAGATGTTAGCAATCAACCCTTGCCAGGAAGCCTTAGTTATGTGATTATATTCCTTCCTGGGTATTACTAAAGGATCCAATAATCTTTCTGGCCGTGGGCCCAGTGCTCTGAGAGTCTTAGGGCTGAGATGAATAATGTAGTTTCTCTGTCTAATTAGCCCACTTGTAAGTCTAGAGCAAAGGTCCTTAACATTTTTTGCATCATGGATTTCTTTGGTGTCTGGTAAAATCTATGGATTCCTTGTCAGAATAATGTTTTTAACTGTATAAAATAAAACACATGGGATTACAAGGAAAATCAATTATATTGAAATAGTTATCAAGACTTAAAAGAAAAGAGTTCATAGGCCCCAGCAGAGGATCTGGTACATGCTCAGAGTACTTCTAATAGCATGCCTGCACGGAGACACTGGGGAGCATGCTTCCAGGAAAGTTGTGATGACATGGAATGGAAGTACCTTGAAGAGAATATAGAGCATGACTGGACATTTGGTAGCCAATTCTGGTGGCTAACCACTTGATGAAAAGGAGACTCTTATCATCAGGAACTCCATCATCTTGCAAGAGTTTATCAGCCCATGTTTTCACATGCAACTGGGAAATAAGAAATACAGGAAATCAGGTACAGAAATCTATGCTGCCCTATAGGAAAATAGAAGGGGAAGGGGATAAGAAAAGGGGTGGGGGAGAGACAGAAGGGAGGGCAGACTAGGGGAAGGGGCATTCAGAATGCATGCCATCTTGGGGTGGAGGAGGGGCGAGATGGGGTGAAAATTTGGAACTCAGAATCTTGTGGAAGTGAATGTTGAAAACTAAAAATAAATAAATTTTTTAAAAAGATTGCTTCAGACTTGATATTCAGACCTAAGGAGTACCTTTGGTACTTTCGGAGGGCAAAGTGAAAAATCTCTTCCTAAAGTCTCTATTTAAGGAGAGTCTGAGTGCTGGCTGCCCTCCTTTGCACTTCTTCATCATGCCCTGTGCCAGGTACCTTTCCTTTTCCCACTCTTTTCAGTTTTCTTTTGTGTGTTGTCTTCTCCCATTGGATTGTAAGCTCCTTGAGGGCAAGAGCTATTCTTTTCATATTTGCATCCCTTGTGCTTAGCACAGTGCCTGGTACATGTTAGGCATTGAATAAGTGTTTACTGACTGGCAGTAGAGGCATTCGAAAAGTCCTCTCTCCTCTTAGGCAATGTGGACCAGTGAAAGAACCTCAGTCTTTGGCCTCTGCCTTTGTTTTTCTCTACTCTAAGTTAAGGGAGTGGAGCCAAGCCTCCATTCCAGTCTCCAAATCTGAGTTTCAAGAGGTCAGAAGTGTGCCCCGGTATCCTGGTGCTACAGAGTTCAGGTTTGCAATTGCTACAGCGCTGATGCCCTGAAGATGCAGGGAATAGCCTTCGGAGGTGACCTCCGGGACCCCATCCTGCTCATCCGGCTTCAATACCACTTCTGCACATGAACTTAGCAAAAACAATTCCATGTAGAAACTGAGCTAAGAGTGAGTCTGCTCCCCTTTCAAACTGAGGTGGTTGGTATAAGGGAGAATGTGCCAAAGTATTAGGGAAAATGACTTTTGTTTATGCTATATCTTAGAAGTGAATATATCCTCATACAAGCTAATTGATGGAAATAAGGTGCTTGCTAATCATTGGTGCCTAGTAACAGGGAGAACACAGCCAGCAAGGGCTTGAACCAAAGAAGGAGATACAAGACAACCTCAAACCCTTCAGGTACCATGGAACCCTGATACATACTGTAACTTTCGGAGACAGTGTCAGAGTATACTGGCTACAAAATGCTTATTGCTGTCTTATAATCATTCAGTGGTGTCTGAGTCTTTGTGACCCTATGAGCCCTACTGTCTGTGGGGTTTTCTTGGCAAGGATACTAGAGTGGTTGGCTTATTTCCTCCTCCAGCTCGTTTTACAGATAAGGAAACTGAGGCAAACAGAGATTAAGAGACTTGCCCAGGATCACACAGTTAGTAAGGGTCTGAGGTCACATTTGAACTCAGGTCTTCCTGACTCCAGGCCTAGCAATCATTCTACCGAGCTATTTAGCTACCCCAAAAATGTTTATTGATTGATTAATTAATTAATGTACTAGCTCAAAAGAGTAAGGAGCAACAGGTTTTTGTACACAGCCAGTGTGACCCTACCTTGGAAGTCCAACAGCCTCAATAGAGCTTTCTCACATTTGTCATCATAACCCCTCACTTACTCTTCCTGGCCTTCCCTGTAACCATCAGGCTCTGCCCTTGTTTCTTCCATTGCTATTACTCTCAGGGAGCTGGGGCCAACGCCAGCTAGGAGTAGTGGGGAAAGTCCTTAGGTGACCTGATGACTTCTCTTCCTAAATGCATGTTCTGTTTGATATCTCTTCTCGCTTCATGAATCCTTGCCCAAAGGGTTTCTTTGCAGAAGGTGACAGTCCAGGCCTGTCCTCTGCATTACCAGAGAAACACTGCAGAGCCACCATCTGGAAACTCTAAACACAAAATTAACACCCGATGAAGATGAGAATGAATATCAACCTCAGCAAAAAGCCTAAGAAACGAAACACAGTGGTAGGAGGCAGCTAGGTGACTCTGCAGATAGAGGAAAGGGCCTGGAGTCAGGAAGACCTCAGTTCAAATTCAGCCTCAGACACTCACTAGCTGTGTGACCCTAGGCAAGTCACTTAACCTCTGATTGCCTCCAAAAAAAAGTAGGAAGTTCAACTCTGCCTTAAATCACCTTTTCAGTATTCTAATTCCACAAATCCCTGTGATCTCAGAACAGAAGTAAATACTCCTCTTCACAGAAACCAGAGCTTCCTTCCCAGATGTTCCTTCCTGAAAGCATCCACAATATGTATTCACTGTGCTGGTATTGTAACTAGGGAAAACATCAGAGCCACAAGGAAAAGGTGAACAATACCACAGGAAAATGTCCTACCTTGCTTTGTATACAGAGGCAATGCTTACTGAGAGTATCAAAAGTGATGAATGGATAGTAGATGTAAGTAAGAACAAACACAGCACTGTTGCCTCGGGGTGAAATTGTTTTATTCCACAGATAGAAGAACTGACCCAAGTTAAGTTTTTCAGACACAGGAGAAAGTATAGCATGGCTATTCCAAAGAATTTTCTCTAGGATATGGAAGTTTCTGTGTCCTCTGTTGGTGCTGAGATGACACCTCATGCATTGTCTTTACTTCACAACAGTTCCCAAGTAGAGATAAATGTATAGTGTGGAAAAGTCTGTGATGATATGGTCAGTCAGATACAGCTCGGGCATATTGTGGAAAGCAGTTTGATCTGAGAGCAATTAATAAGTACCTCCTGGGAGGGTAATTTCCATTGGCAGCTTGTTTTCAGTCAGTTCTGACTCTTCATGACTGCCTTTGCAGTTTTCTTGGCAAAGACTGGAGTAGTTTGCCATTTCCTTCTCCAGTTCACTTTACAGATGAGGAAACTAGGGCAAACATGGTTAAGTAATTTGCCCAGGGTCACATAGCTAGCAAGCATCTGAGGCTGGATTTGAACTCCAGACTTCCTAACTCTAGATTCCGCACTCTAACCACTGTACCACCTAGCCGCCCTAAGTACTCCTTGAGAGGGTAATTTCCTTTGGCAGATACTGATTGTTAACACTTCAGTGTACCTACATTTATAAGATTCTTATCCAAGTGGCTTCTAGTTAAGGATATACCTTAATAAAAGGAGAAAGAGAGAAAGTTATCTGGAACATGAGTCTTACACCTCAGTTCAGGCTCTGTTGAGGGGCTCCATCTTCGAATGGCATGTTTGTATACCTCAGATGTCACAACACAAGTTAGTGTCTAGTAGTCTATCTCATTCTAAGCCTGTCACCTAGTGGTATATATTCCTGACTCTACCATGGAAAAATAATCAACCACCAAAGATGCCATGTTTATATCAAATGACAGACTATCTGTAAAGCACTTAGCACAGTGCCTGGCACATTGTACTCACTTAATAAATGTTTATTTTTCTCCCCCTCCTGCCTTCCCCTTGTTGCTGGAATAGCAAAAGGTTTTTATGGAGGGTTATGTATTTTCTGGCCATGGAGACACAAATCATATCCACACACACACACACACATTTGCCTTAACAGAGTTAGACACTATGAAAGTTTGCTATTTTTACCCCTTGCCAAGTAAAAAGATATCCAAGTAGAGTCACCATGCTCAAAGTGACCTTCTGCCAAAGGCTTCTAAATTATCTTCAAAGCCAAAATTGCTTTGTACGGCTCTTGGGATCTTTTAAATCCTGGGCTGGAGCTTCATACAGTCAATCAGTAAAGACAGGTGGATTGACTGAAAAATACATTTGGATGCTTTCTGGGAAAGAGGACAAAGCCCTTTGGACATTCTGGGTAACAGTCTCTGTGGAAAAGCTGACACTGGTGTTGTTAAAAGTTTGAATTTTCTATCTAGTTCTTAACAATGGAAATGCCATCATTGTTTACCAGTTTCTGAAAGGAGTGACAAGTCCTGAGGAAACTAAACTCTCTTTTCTCGCCCCCACCCACCCAAAGCAAAGCTCTTGGCAACAGACAGACTCTAAATTTCCATTGGCAGCCATCTTCAAATGATTTCCACTGAGTGGACCGCCAGTTCTTCCGGAGCAGGGTTTGATGTCCATTTCTCTCAATGCTGTATTTAGCAAGCACCGAAAGCAAGAGCTACATAGGAAAGAACCTGTGACCTTGCCAAGTCGGTGGCTAGATTATAAGCCCTCTGAAAGCAGGGGACAGGTTTTCTATTCTGCTCGTAGCCCCAGGTATGACCTTGGGTAGTGCTATGCATAACATAGACACTTCATGTACATCCATAAAAATGAGGCCCACAAAGCCCAGACCACAGAAAGTTCATCTGGTTCAATAGTTCTCAAACTTTTGGCCTTAAAGTTTATTCTTAAAAGAATGTGAAGGGGGCAGCTAGGTGGCACAGTGGATAGAGCATCAGCCCTGGATTCAGGAAGAACTGAGTTCAAATCCAGCCTCAGACACATGACACTCCCTAGCTGTGTGACCTTGGGCAAGTCACTTAACGCTATTGCCTAGCCAAAAATAAATAAATAAATAAATAAAAAAGTAAAGGATATGAAGGGTTTTTCTGTCCATGAAGACACAAATCATATCCATCACACACACACACACACACACACACACACACACACACACACACACACACACACATTTGCCTTAACAGAGTTAGACAGTAAGAAAGTGTCTCCTTCCAAAGAGCTTTTGAGCTTGGCAACAGAACTCTTCCAAGAGCTTTTTTAATGTGTTATATCTGTATTTGCCATACTAAAAATTAAAACAATTTGGTGTTATGAAAGTAGTTTTGGCCTCATGGACCCTCTAAATGGGTCTCAGGAACCCCAGAGATCTCTAGACCACTTTCTTTTTTTCAGTGAGGTAGTTGGGGTTAAGTGACTTGCCCAGAGTCACATAGCTAGGAAGAATTATGTGTCTGAGGCTGGATTTGAACTCAGGTCCTCCTGACTCCATGGCCAGTGCTCTATCCACTGCGCCATCTAGCTGCCCCCATCTACACCACTATTACAGAACCACTGTCTAATCCAATCTCCTCACTTTACAGATGAAGAAACTGAAGGCCAGAGGTTGAAAGAGAGATTGAGAGACAGATTAACAGAGAAATTGAGAAAGAGGCAGATAAAGAGGTATAAAATGATTGAGAGAGACAGAAAGGCAGAAAAAAAACAAAGAAACAGAGAGACAGAAAAAGAGACAGAGGCTGAGAGACAGATTAAGAGAGATTGAGAGAGACAGAAAGATTGAGAGAGTCAGAGAGGCAGAAAGAGAAACAGAGATACAGAGACAGATACTGAGACTGAGAGACAAAGAGAGGCAAAGACTGAGAGACAGAGAGAGAAACAGAGAAAGCACACCAGGGAGGAATAAGAGTCGGGGTAAATAGTGTTTCCCAAAGGTAGTATCAGAAGCACAAATGAAGAACTAGATTTTAGAAGAAAACTTTGGCTATGCTCCCAGTTTCCCATTGGTCCTTAAGTTTGTTAAGGATTTCAGGGTTCTGTGAGAAGTAAGTCTTGTAGAAAGACACACAGACCCATCTCTATTTCTAGCCTTTTGGTTTTTTGGCCAGGGTTGGGGGTGGGCTGGGGATTGGGGTTGGGAGGTAGTTGTCAGAGGAAGGGTGAAGGTATAGCTTGGATCTGTCATTTTACTCATATAGAGAACTCCAGGTGAGGAAACTCCCTCTCCCAAATGCCAGAGGTTCACTAGGAAGTGAGTGACTTGTCCAACATCACACAGCCAATTTGTATCAAGTCTTCCCAACGCTGACGCCAGCTCTATCCATTAAGCCACACTGCCTCTTCTTCATTATTTGCATGAAGGGCATTTCTCTTGCTTACAAACTTTTTCTTAGTCTAGAAGTTGTTCAAGAAAAAGAGAATGAGTAAGAAAGTACAAATACTGGCAATGTCTTTCAGATTTCACTTTTCAAAGAATCATAGGATGCTAGAGCTAGAAGAAATCATGGGAGCTGACATTAAATGAGACCTTTGAGATTATCTAGTCCTGCTTTCTGATTTTAAGATGAGGAAACTGAGACCCAGAGAGAAGAAAGTTTTCCTTATCTATAAAATGGGGGTTAGTAACATTTGCATGCCCTGCCTCACAGGGCTGCTGTGAAGAAAGCCTTTTGCAAAACTTAAAATACTACATCAATGTGAGATATGTTTCTTTTTCCTATGCAAAGATAGTAAGTGGTCAAGAAAGATGAATTTTATTTCTTGCACTGGTGTTTACTGGCTACGTGAACCTTGGTAAATGAGTTATCTTTACCTCAGTTTCTGCATCTGTGAAATGGAGGTAATAATATTTCAATAAATAACTCATAGGATGATTCTGAGGAATGTGCTTTGTAAAACTGAAAGCAGTATATAAATGTGAGCTATTATCAGTTAATTTTTTTTAAGTGACAGAATCACAATCTGAACTCAGTTGCTTTGACTCCAGAGTCAGGACTCATACTTCTACATTGTACTGCACCATTTTACAGATGAGCAAACTGAGATTCAGACAGTTAAAATGGTTTGTCCAAGATCAGTGGCAGAAATGAGATTAGGACCCAGGCCTCCTGACACCCAGTTCAGTATTCTCTCCATCATTCCACTCTTGCTGTTAAGTCATGTATGACTCTTCATGACCCCATTTGAGGTTTTCTTGGCAAAGATACTAGAGTGGATTGTCATTTCCTTCTCCAACTCATTTGACAGATGAGGAAACTGAGGCAAACAGAAGTTAAGTGACTTGCCCAGGGTCATCCAGTCTGAGGCTGGATTTGAATTCAGGTCTTCCTAACTCTAGGCCTGCCTGCTCTCTCCACTGCACCAGCTAGCTGCCCCTGAGAGGCCTAGGCTATGGAGTTGTTTCGGCAAGTTAAAATTTCAAGAGTTTGAGTTGTTTGTGGTTTTTTTAAGGGAAGAAAAGAAAAATTCCTCAACCTTTATTTTTCCAAAAGGATCCCCCACAATGATGTAAAATAAAAACAAATTGAACACAAACTATCGTGGCAGTTAAAAATACATTTATGTTTATAATACTAATTATTTAATTTCTGAGCAGCTAAGTCTGCTTTCAAGTGAACTTCTTGCTCCTTTCAAAGTCATTTCTCTGTAAATGGCACCACTCAGTGTTAGAGGTTCATGCCCCACATGATTTGCTCCTTTTCCTACTGAAACTCTTCTCTAATCTGCTGTAGTGTGTCTTTGCTACTATTTTTCTTATCTGTTTCACACCTTTGTAATAATTTGAGGTCTCTCTCAGCCCTGAAGGGGAGTAGGAAACATCCTTACATTCAAATTTCCTTGTAGCAAGCAAATTCTCTATCTGGCAGGTTAGGTTGTAATTCACTTCTCCTAGAAATTTTGATATAATAATAATGTTGATATTTATATAATGCCTACTCTGTGCTTTACAATTATTATTTCACTAGATCTTCTCCACAACCCAGGGGGGTAGATGCTATTATTATCCCCATTTGACAGATGAGGAAACTAAAGCAAACGGGGTTAAGTGATTTGCCTAGGGTCAAAAAGCTAATAAGATGCTAAGGTTGGATTTGAACAGAAATCTTGACTCCAGGCCCAACACTCTATCTACTACTGTGACACCTAGCTGCTCATGTTTAAAGAGCCTGTTTAAATTAGAATGGGGGAGGGGAGGAAGAGGAGGAAAACAAGAGGAACAGAACAACCTTATCCCAGGCCAGGGTGTGCATTGAAAAGAACATCTGATGTCACAAGACTTGGATTCATTCCTGGCTTTTTCATATACGACCTGTGTGACTGTAGTCCTTTACCTTCTTGAAATCTCAGCTATCCCATCTGCAAAATGAGGGGACTATCTAGATGATTTTTAGGTCCTGTCCCAGTTCTAGATCCTTGCTACTTATAGCAGTTATATGTGTCTCAACTCTGGTATTACACAGTGCAGATTCAACGTTGAAGGTTTTTCAACCATTACTCTATGGCTTGAGCCCCCCACACAATGTTTCCTCTGGGAACATCAGAATTGCGCTCAAGATTTTTCCAAGGACTTTTAACTCCCATGCAAGAACTCAGGCTAACAAAGCATTTAATATAGGAGAGGTTTTATGTAACCCCAAAGAAAAGTGCAAAGACTCCTACCAGAACCCATAAATAGTCAAAATAAGCTTTCTAAAATAACCTTTCCAGGGAGCTCTAAGGGTTAGTCCATTTTTGTAGTGCTACCCTGGGATAGAGGGTCCCTGTGAAGGAAAGAGAGGGCAGCCAGGTGGCTCAGTGGATAAAGCACTGGACCTGGAGTCAGGAATGCTGCTCTTCCTGAGTTCAAATCTGGCCTCAGACACTTACTAGCTCTGTGACCTTGAACAAGTTATTTAACCCGTTTTCCGTCAGTTTCGTCATCCATAAAATGAGCTGAAGAAGGAAATGGCAAACCATTCCTGTATCTTTGCCAAGAAAAACTCCAAATGGGGTCACGAAGAGTCACACACAACTGAACAACAACATGAAGGAAAGAAACAAAGTTTAGCTGATAGTCAAGCAATGCTTTCTTCTGGCGAGTCCTTCCTCCCCTCCTTCACTCTTGACCAGTGGTGTCAAACTCAAATAGAAATGAGAGCCACTAACCCATACATAAGGAGCCCTGTGAGCAGCAGAGCGACTTAGCTTTAAAACGTAATATTCTCTAAGTTTTACTGTATCTTGATTGATTTTGTCAAATATTTACATTTTAATCTGGTTTAGGCCATAGACAGCAGTGTTGTGGGCTGCATGCCTCTGCTCTTACCTTTCATAGTCCATATTGTCGAATCAGCAAATAGGTCTTTGTTGCATATAAATTCATCTAGCCTAAGGTATTAATGACCAGTAATAACCATAGGAAACTACCTCAGGAATGTACATGTTTTAACTAAGGATAATGTACTGCTCTAGAGGAACGAAACTCTAATGCTGAAATATGTCAGGGGTCATTCACCAACTAATGGAGTTAGGGCCTTTTGGGGGGAGGGTGTTCTTTTGTTTTTTATCAGGGTGACTTCCTGGCAGCTAGGTGGCACAGTGCCCTAGAGTCAGGAGGATCTGAGCTTAAATCTGGCTTCAGATGCTTACAAGCTGTATGACCCTGGGCAAGTCACTTAACCCTGTTTGTCTCAGTTTCCTCATCTTTAAAATGAGCTGGAGAAGGAAATGGCAAGCCACTTCAGTATCTTTGCCAAGAAAACCCAATGGGGGCACGAAGAGTTGGACACAACTAAATCAACTAAATAACAACAACATTCTAGCGGTCTTTTATACATGTATATAAAATTTCTGCATTCTCATTCATTCATTCAACAAACATTTAGTAAACGCTTTTTATGTATGAAGCATTGTTCTAAACACTGGCTAATGCATAAAATTTAACTAAAACATGATCCCTGCCATCAAGAAATTGACAATCTAGTGTGGGGGACACATTAATAAAACACAAACACTGATAACGAGCATCCACTTTCCTCAAGTTAAAGTAAATCTCTTTGAAAGTGTTGGAAAGAATTTTACTTAACAGTGCTTGGTCACTGATTTTTCCATTAATTTATGATTTTGCATTTTTAGGTTCCAGCTGGGACTGGAAGCTATCAGGTCAAAATACCAAAAGAAAAGCTTCCCTTGCAGAATTTCCTGTCTGGTTCTAAGCAAAAAGCCTCAGAAATTTCACATCTCTTGAGATTTGATCCCAAGAGATTCCTAGCCTAGTTTTTTCAGGGAATAAATTGCTAAAATCTAAATAACACCTTGTAAAGTTAGCTTAGCCCTTAAAATAACAGCCCTGAGTCAGCAGCTATGGAGATGGTGAATGGAACAGGTTTATGATTTTCCTAGTCATTTTTCTGCAATCACCTATCCTTCCTCCACACAACTAGCATAAGTCTGGTTGTATCGGTCCTCTTCCAGAATGAAGGACAAACAGCAAACACCAATGGCTTCCTATTACCTCCAGGATAAAATGAAAACTCCTCTGCTTGAAATTTAAAGCCCTATACAACCTGGCCTTAGCCTATTTTCCCAGCTACCACTCTTCTACATACATTCTACAATTCAGCCAAATTTATCCTCATGCTGTCCTTTACACAGGATACTCTGTAGGTTGCCAGGTGGTGTAGTGAATAGAATACTGGATCTAGAATCGAGAAGACTTGAGTTCAAATTTGACCTCAGATACTTACTAGCTCTGTGACCCTGGGCAAGTCACTTAACCTCTATCTACCTCAATTTCTTTATCTGTAAAATGAAGATAAAACTTTCTTACAGGGTTGTTGTAAAGATCAAATGAAGTAATATTTGTAAAATATTTAATGTAGTGCCTGGATCATAGTAGGTGCTGAATAAATGTTTGTCCTCTTGCTTTCCCCCCTCTTTTTTTGGTGCCTTTCAAAAGAGCGTCTCCCACACCTAGAATGTACTTTTTCTTCATTTTTGCCTCCTGGAAATCCAAGTTGCCTTCAAAGTTTGATTCCAATACCTATTACATGTACCCTTTCCTCGCTCCTACCAGCTCCTATATCCTTTTCCCTCCCTCAGGATATTACTTTATATTTTATACATACTTATATATGTACAAGTTATCTTCCTCTATAGAATGTAAGCTACTTGAGGGCAGGAACTGTTTCAGTTTTGGCTTTGTATTCCCATCACCTAACACCTAACAACCTAACACCTACCTAAGCCTGGTAGGACTTAACAATGTTTATGCAATGGGATTGATTGACTGACTGACAGTGGGAGAAATTCAGAATAATGCATGAAATCTGTGTGATTTCTTCCTTCACTTTTTTCCCTTTTAAATCAAGCAGTGACCTTGTTAATAATGCTCACTATATTGCAAATCTGCCATCTGTTATGTTCGGTCCCAAGCGAATATGGGGAAAGACAGAAGCTAGAAAGATGAAATAGAGATGAAAGACCTAGCTGGCCCCAAAGAATTGGGGAATATTTTTGTAACCACCTCTGTGGAGGCAGAGAATGTGAACCCCAAAGGCTCCTCTTGTCTTTTCGTAGTCAGATGCAGCTGCCAAGAGTTCAAAGGTTAAGATACAACCAAGAACGCAAGACACAATTTAGAAGTCAGGCCAGTTCTTTCCAATATGCAGGACTTCTCTCACTTATGATTTATTCATACACCAGCAAAAAATGACATCAGATTAAACTCCAGCAACAAAATAAGAGTTATAGAGTGCAAAAATAAGAGCTGGAGGGAATAGCGGAGCATCCTCTCTAACATGCAGATTCAAGTCCTCCAGTATCTTTCAGCTGCCCACTACCTCTCTGCCTCATTGCCCACCTACGGTATGCCCACCAATGTGCAGTAGTCAAGGCAGGATAATTTTGTCTCCATATATAAAAGTGAGATTGAGTCAATCGATCAAATCACCTTATTCCATTGAAAGGAAATGAGAAGATCTTTTCCCTGATACCTCTCTTAAGTGAAAACAATCTCACTAGTCAGAGATGTGAACAATCTCACCAATCAGAGGTGGGAGCTAGGTGTGAAGAAGGCCTAGAAATCAATCAGTCACAGGCTTTAGACTAAATGTGAAAAGCACGTGATCAGTTTAGATGTCTTTGAAAGCCACTGGATGAACTAAAGTAATTTGAGGAACTGAAGTCATGCCCTGTGGGCCATCTACAAAATAGCCAGTTACCTAGGGATTCAAATGTCTAGCAGTTTAGTGGTAGAAATTTCTAGTCAAGACCCCAAGAAGGCATTACTGGGAAGAGGGAGAAGAGCGTTCTATCCTTGATCTCCTTCCCCTACCCCATTACCATTTTCCAGCCCTTTGGCTGGAGGAGAACCGGGTGAGCTTCAAAGGGGAAGAGCTTTTGAACTTTTTCATCTGTATCCTAGCAGTATCATCAAGACGGCAGCTACCATGGGCAGTTTCCATGTCGGAGGTCAAGAAGGACTGACTGGATTGAATAGATACTAGATTTAATGGACCAGATCAAATGAGATAATAATTACAACGTGTTTAGCACAATGCCTGGCACATAGGAAGCACTATATAAATGTTAGTTGTTGTCATTAGGCAGATGTGAAACTCTAAAAGGAGCTCAACAGAATAGCCATATCATGTTGTTTTTCTGTCATTTCAGTCATGTCCAACTGTTTGTGACCCTATTTGGGGTTTTCTTGGCAAAGATACTGGAGCAGTTTGCCGTTTCCTTCTTCAGCTCATTTTACAGATGAGGAAACTGAGGCAAACAGGGTGAAGTGACTTGCCCAGGGTCACACAGCTAGTGTCTGTAGCTGGACTTGAAGTCAAGGAGATGAATCTTCCTGACTTCTATCTCTTAGCCATATGAGCACTCTAAG
This sequence comes from Phascolarctos cinereus, assembly GCF_003287225.1. NCBI lineage: Eukaryota > Metazoa > Chordata > Mammalia > Diprotodontia > Phascolarctidae > Phascolarctos > Phascolarctos cinereus. Next base: position 231,377,749 of record NW_027555736.1, read on the forward strand.
CCTGAACTCACTTTCCCACTTGCATGTATTTGTGGGACAGTGTGCCACAGACTTTCGAGGGGTTGTTTTGTGCCAACTATTTTCATTACACCACCTTAATAACTTATTGTTGTTGTTCAGTTATTTCAATCGTGTTCAATTCTTCATGACCTCACTTGGGGTTTTCTTGGCAAAAAAAAAATTGGAATAACTTGCCATTTCCTTCTCCAGTTCATTTTACAAATGAGGAAACTGAGGCAAACAGGGTCACACAGCTAGTAAGTATCTGAGGCCAAATTTTAGCTCAGGTAGATGAGTCTTCCTGACTTCAGGCCCAGTACTCTATCTACTGTACCATCTAGCTATCTACCCTAATAAATGCCACCTTCTAAAAGCTAATTAAGTCTGACTGACTAGTTGATAAGTATGAGGAAGAAGCACACCAGTGGAAACTATGGACAGTAACACTAGAAAGATATTCCTCCAAATCTTCAGCTTTGAGTGGAGAAATACTGGTTGCCTTCTGGGGACTTGACCTGCCAGTGCAATTGAAAGTTGGGATAGTAGCTGCAGACCTTGTGCTACATTACCTAGATTTTCTCTACCATGCCACAGGAACTTCCTCACCCCAGAAATTGACCTCACCCTTGCATTTCTCACACTGGAAATACCCTCTCCTCTTATGGCCCCTTCTTCTGATTAGCTAGTTCCTCCTAGAACCTCCATTTTGAGGAAAAGACAAGCAGCCTAGCCAGGTCCTCATTTCTCTCCAGACTACTACTCTGACTCTTGGGAATTTCTTTACCACCGTATTCCTACACAGATGCCTCTCTCTCCTTCCTCTTCTTTTCAGCTTCTTTTATGTGTTGTCTTTCCCCATTATGATGTTCAAATTCAGCCTCAGACACTCCCTAGCTGTGTGACCCTGAGCAAGTTATTCAACCTCTGTTTGCCTTAATCCATTGCAGTCCTTCTACATTTCCTTAATGGCAAATGACTCCATGATCTTTGCCAAGAAAACAGTATGGTCCATGGAGTCATAAAGCCTCAGGCAAGACTGAATGACTTAACAACAATAACAACATAAAAATGTAAGCTCCTTGAGAGCAAGGACTGTCATTATTTCTACTTGCATCTGTATTCCCAGTGCTGATCACAGTGCCAGGAACAGTGCCAGCGCTTAAAAAATGCTTGTTGTTGACCTGCTATATACACACACACACATATATGTATACATATATGTGTGTGTGCATATATATGTGTGTATATGTGTGCATATATATGTGTATATGTATGTATATATGTGTGTTTATGTGTATATATGTGTGTGTGCACATATATGTGTATGTATGTGTGTATATATAATATGTGTATATGTGTGTATATATGTGTGTGTGTGTGTATGTTTTATCTCATTCCTACAGTTAGCAGCCTACTCACAGCCCTTGATGTCTCTCACCTGAATCACTCCACAAGATTCCTAACGGCTCTACCCACCTTCAATCTCCCTGATCCTAAATTCAGCCTTCACACAAATCCTGGAGAAGTCATCTTTAGATGATTTGAGTGAATGAATGAAAGAATGAATATGACCAAACTACTCTTGTTGTTCTGTTGTTCAGTCTTGTCTGACTCTTCATGACCCATTTGGGCTTTTCTTGGCAAAGATACTGGAGTGGTTTGCCATTTCCTTCTCCAGTAATCATATCACTACTCTGTTCAAAACCATTCAGTGGCTGTCTCCAGTGCCTCTTAATTACTTAATGCTGTGGGGAATGCAAAAGAGGAAGAGATGTACTCTCTCATTCCAAAGAGATTATAGTGTAGTAGAGGGGAAAAGAAAGGACATGTAATCAATATAATACAAAACAGAGTATAAGGGTAAAGTCTAGTGGAACTAAGAGGTAGGAGATTCTGGAGGCATTGGGGAAAGCTCCATGGAAGAGACAGCATTTGACTAGGCATTGGTGACCCTCTACGATCTCACACCCACCTACCCTGCCAACCTTATTTCACATTACTCCCCTCCATAATACCCTGCAACCCATCTAAGCTTCTCAACTTGCCATTCCTAGAAAGTGATCTTTGACTTCCTTCCTGTGTGCTCATATCATTCCCTGTGTCTGAAATGGTCTGACATCCTGGTTTGTTAAATTCTAGCCATTTTTTGAGGCTGGGTTCAAATGCTTCTTTTGTGAAGCCCTCCCCAGTGCCTCAAGCTTTGCCTATCTCTGGATTTCACTAGCACTTTACTCTTATGCTCTATCTTATATTATATTGATTACGTGTCCTTTCTTTTCCTTCTATTGCCCTATAAACTCTTTGGAGTAAGGAGGCCCATCTCTTCTTTTGCATTCCCCATGGTATCTGGTGAAGAACCATAGACAGAGTGGTACTTAATATATGTTTGACAAGTAAGTGAATAATATACATGAATGTTAGTTTTCAGTGTTCATTTGTGGTCCAAAGACAGTCACGTCCACGGGATGGACATGCCATAAGCTATAGTCATAAGTGCTCTTGTTTACCTTTCACATACATCTGTTTGCACAGTGGCCTGTTCCCACCACATTCTTCACAAATTCATTAGGTATTTAAGGGAGTGTTACAAGCTGGTGCATACCATCATCACCAGCACTGTAGATATGATGAAGGGTGCTTTGTCGGACAGTGACACTGCTGTCAGTCAGATGGCCAATAAACATTTTATTAGGCACTTGCTATGTGCCAGGCACAAAGAAAGGCAGTGAGGAGAGCTCTCAAAATACCCTCTTAAGTGAGAAGCCAGAATCTCAGAATAAGCACTGTATCCAAAACACAACCAAAGCTGTCATTAAAAACTCTTTTCGTTATGTATTCAGGCATCATGATGCAGTAGTCTGACTGCTGACCTTGAAGTCACAGGACCTGAGTTCAAATCCTAGTTCTTCTTTCTGCTTCTTACAAGTCACTTAAATTCACTGGGCCTCAGTTTCCTCACCTGTAAAATAAGACACTTGGACTAGATCACCTCTAAGGTTCTCTTGAGGTCTATGAGCCTATGATCCTAGAAGCCATGTTGGCTATGAAACTTGTAGTCTTCGTATCTGGAACAGCACCATTCAGGCCAGACCTCCAGAAACCAGGCCCTTAGTATCTGGGGAAAGTAATCCACTCAGTTTTGGAACTCTCACTCTGGGGCTGACCTATGCTTAGTGAATGAATGAGTGAGTGCAGCCTCTCCTAGCCCATGAAATCCCATTAGCGCCAGACCAGATCATATTTCAAGTCCCATCTAGCTGTTCACTCCAAGGATCTTTCCATCTACCCTGCCACCCTCTGTTTCCTCCCTCCCCCACCATTCCTCACTTTTAATCTCTGGGAATAGTAATCCACTTGTCTGCCCTATGGCTTCATTAACCATCCCTATGATTCCCCTGATCAAAATTGCCCACCCACTTCCATATTTGTTGTCTACCCCTATCAGATTGTAAGTTCCTTGAGGGCAAAAATTGCCTCAATTTTGTATTTGTATCCCTAATATTTAGCACACTGTAACATTGAGGGATAGGCATAATTAACAAGTCAACAAGCATTTCTTAAGCACTTACTATGTACAAGGCACTGTGCTACACTCTGGAAATCTATAAGGATATAAAAAATTACAAGCAGAAAGAAACATAGTCCTTGCCCTCAAGCAGCTTGTGTTCTAATGAATCAATCATAAAGGGAAACTGAAAAGTGAGAATTGTGGAGAAGTAGCTCCTTGAAATGGAATTTCCAGAAAAAAGCTGATCCTATTGAGGAAAGGGACACCGGTGTGGAGGAATCTTCCAGAGTGAGAAGGCTATTGGAGCATGGTAGCAGAGACATTACTATACAGAGTGAGAAGAAGGATGGGGACTAAACCTTTGAGTTAATTGACATAGGGAACTTCCAAATGAGATAATTTCTACCAATGAAAATTGGCACCTTCTGTGCCTAAAGCCCTGACAGGTTAAGGGACTTGGTCAGAGTCACAGAGCCAATACATGTCAGAGTTAGAACTCAAAACCCAGATTTTTCTAGTTCAGAGAGTGGATCTCCATTCACTATGACATCACTGTTTCTTTAATAATACTGAAATAGTACAAGAAGACTTCTCAGAACTTTTGAATACAGAAAACAAAGTATTATTTGATTGACTCCACAGATTGTCTCCAGAGGTAGAAAGCCATGCTTAAAACTCTATGACACATGGTGGTTACATTTCACAATTTTAATAATAAGTAGCACATTATATAAGCATCGAGGAGAAGGGCCTTCAGCTAAGAAAGAACTTGAATTGCTAAGGATTATTTTGCAGCCATGAGAAATGGTATAAAAAATAGAATAGAATATTCAAAAAATCCAAAGATCCAAGGTGCAAACCACAATAATATATCCTAATAAAGCTCAACCTAATCATTGTTGAAAAAAAATGGCCTTCAACGAAAGAGGCCTCTGAAGCACACTTGCAAAAAAAAAAAAAAAGAAAGAAAGAAAAGAAAAAATCAAAGGCGAATAGAACATTTGACTTACAAATACCCCAAATAGGACAAACACAAGAAAGCAAATAAGTATAATTATCAAGAAAAAAACCTAAACAATGAAATCATCTTTTTCATATTTATGAACTATTCTTAAAAAAAACTGTACCAAGAAGTAAAAAACAAAACAAAGAAAAATAATAAGAGACAGAAAAATGGATCTAAATGGTAAAGACTGAAGAGGATCTTAATGAATCAGAAAAGGGAAAGAAAGATCTAAAATATCCTGTGAAATAAAGTCCATATTCGGTAGAAGGAATACCACAGTGGGAAGTTACTCAAGTAGGATAAGGGAAGCAAGAGACAGAGGGGAGACAAAGCAGCACCCCTATTCCAAATGGTGGTGCACAGAGAAAAGATACTAGTTTATTTAGCTTCTCAACAAGAGTGGGTGCCAGATGAGAGTAGGATAAAAGCAAGAAGGAGGAACTGAGATCAGGAGGAGGGTTAGAAGATGGCTTGACCCTAGAAGGAGGAAATGAAAGGGTATCATTAAAAAACATTCTCTCAGTGGTGTTAGGTGACGGTGGGGAAGATATCATGGGGAAAGCATATGTCATTGTAACAGACACGGTTTTGGCAAAGCTGTGTTGGAACCAATTCAAATTGTTAAGTTTTCAGTGTGAGCATCTATACTTTGGAAATCTGACAAATCAGGGCTTGATTTATTGTTTGTTAATTGTCTAGACTTGAGAAAATGATGCAGATAATGTGAACAGTGCAGATTAAATTTAAAGGGGTGATGGGACTTGTTCGCACTGAGGGCTGGTTGTTAAACATTTACCCTTATCTTATAATATATTTGTCAACTGTAGGAAATGGGCAAAATAAGAAACTACCTTCTTGGAGCAAGGATTATGATTTCCAGGATTTCATCCCACCCCAGGCTATGGAGGTGACATAATACCTGAGCTAGGATATCCTGGCCTTAGGAGCACCCTTTATACATTATATAGCAATAAAAAGTATAACTAACAGAGGCAACACAAACTGAAACTGCAAACCTAAATATTGACTTGTTAAGAATATCCTGAATAATGAGTTTTTAAAAAAACACACACACAAATCACAGAGACAATGAACAAAACAGAGATAATTAATAACTGGGTAACAACTGCGTATGTGACAGGCCAGCACAGGAATGAGAGATCAGATTTGTTCTGCTTGGTGCTAGAGAGAAGAACTAGGAATAGGTAATATGGATGGAAGTTGCAAAGAGGCAAATTAGTCTTACTGTAAGGAAATCCTTCTTAACAATTACAGCCTTTCAAAAATGGAAAGAATTATCTTGTGAATATCCAAACAAAGACTGGATGTCCACTCATCTGGTATGCCATAGACAGTGATCTTATTCAGGTATGGATTGCACTGTGTGATGTCTATGATCCCTTCCAACTCAGCTTCTCTGATCCTGCAATTGTGTATTAATAACTGACCTATTCCCACCCTACCCCTGCCATTAGCATTCTGTATACTATGACCTCTAGACAATTTCTTGACATAACTCTTTTTTTTGGGGGGGGGAGGTGCTAGGCAATGGGGTTAAGTGAGTTGCCCAGGGTCACACAGCTAGTGTCAAGTGTCTGAGGCTGCATTTGAACTCAGGTCCTCCTGACTCCAGGGCTGGTGCTCTATCCACTGCGCCACCTAGCTGCCCCCAGCATGACTCTTGATATACCAGAAGTACCCAAGGGAGACGCACATGAAACCTATTCTGCTGGCTGCCCTTCACAGAAGGCAAATCTCCCAGCAGAGTGAAACAGAGGCACCAGTACTCTGCCCTGTGTCCTAAGGATGGGGCTATGTGGCCCCACTGGAAACAGAAGTGCCCAACAGGCCATAGTTGTGGGACTAGTGCAAGGCAATCTGATACATAAGCTGTGTAAAATAGCTATTATAGGGTAGGTAGATAGGTTTGGGTCGTAGGGTTTTATCGGGAGGAGAAAGTGTGGAGGTAACTGCCAGGAAGCAAACCAGATTACAAGATTTCAAGGAAGTGAACTCTCCTTCCTCAACTTTCCCATAGTATTTTGCCTGGATCTCTGTTTTGCTCCTGTCTCACTGTCCTTTGTATCTCAGTTATTTGTGCATATGTCCACCTCCCCCATCAAATTGTGGACTTCTTATAAGCAAGGCCTCTTTTGTGATGTGTCTTTGCATCCTCAGTCCCTTAGGTTGGTGCCTTGCTCATAGTTATTGCTAAGTAAATATTTGTCGAATTGAGCTAAATAGTATGGGCATAGCTGTGCAGTTTGTATCTCTGAAAGCTGCAGCCTATCTACTTCCTCCTGCCCCCACAGTTCAGCTAGACTGCCTTCATCATTGTTCCAAAACAGAGCTGAGACACCTCTAACACCATCATAGAGGCTCATGCTAGTAGAGGGTTTTAAGATTTACAAAGTTGCTGTTTTACAACCTTTGAGGTTGTAAAGTAAATGTTATCTCCTTCCTTACGGAAAACCAAGATTGAGTAGCGACTAACATGTGGGGAACTCAGATTCTTTCCCTCTATATCATATTGCTTTGATGATACAGTTGCTTTCTTTAGGCGGCTCTGACTTACCTAAGATAACATTGAGTTAGATGATGAACAAAGGCTGAAATCCAGGACTCCTTATTCATAATTCAATATTCTTTCCAGTGTAGATCACTGTCTCAAGGAGATGGATTTTCTCCCTGCTCCACCTCTTCCCTCCTTCCTAGTTAGAGGACCATGAATAGACTGTAGCTTCCCAAACTTCTTCGTAAACCTCAGAAAGACTCCTATCGTTTCTTTTCTTTTTTTCATTTTTATTGATATGGTTTGGTTTTTCCATTATAAACATTTACAGCTTACCCCTACTTTTTGAGAGATCTCTTGTAAAGAAGCAAAACAATTCATCAAAACTAATAATATAATCACCTCGTCTGAGGGTGCATACAATATTCCCTATCTGTAGCAATTCCCATCTATTTGTTTAAATTAATAGACATCTATTTTTATCTCCTATCCTTTCTCCACCCCATAAAAAAGAAAATAAAAACAGATTTCTTCTAACAAACATACATAGTCAAGCAAAACATTCTTTCTATGGCTGTATATGAAAATATTTGTATATCTCACTCTATATCCTAAATCTATCATGTCTCTCTCATGGATAGCATATTTTATCACAGGTTTTCTGAAAATATAAGTTGTCATTCTATTGAACATAGTTGTTATGCTTTCAAAGTTGTTTTTACAGTGTTATCTTTTTTTTTTTTTTGAAATTTTGGAAATTTTTTTTAAGGTAATTGGGATTAAGTGACTCGCCCAGGATCACACAGCTAATGTGTCAAGTGTTTGAACTCAGGTCCTCCTGACTTCAGGGCTGGTACTCTATCCACTGTGTCACCTAGCTGCCCCACAGTGTTATCTTTTTAAGGATAATAATAATCATAGCTGATATTTACATAGTACTTTATTTGCAAAGCATTCTACATATATCATTTGACTCTCAGAACCATCAGTCCCAATGACTGCCTTAAAGGTAAGGAATACAGTTATCCCTGACACATGACTTGGCTTAGGGGCACCAAATCTGCATAAAATTGTTAGGCTGGAGCAGCTAGGTGGTGCAGTGGATACAGAATCGACCCTGGAGTGAGGAGGACCTGAGTTCGAATCCGGCCTCAGATACTTGCTACTTACTAGCTGTGTGACCACGGGCAAGTCACTTAACTCCATTGTCTAGCCCTTATTATGATATTAAAAGATAAAATATGTTGGTATTATACAATACCATAGCTCTATTTTATGCATTTTTGAGTTTCTAAACCTTTTCTCTGTTGGCTACTGGCCTTTGCATGTCATCTGAGGCTTCCACTAAAGTCCCAAAAAATTCCCATTTAATTTCTTATGCCAACCCACAATATATCAAAACCATGATAGGGAAAGTTGTAATGTGGAAGAGATAACTGTATAGGTATTATTATCCCTATCTGACAGAAACGAAAATTGAGACTCAGAAAGTCTATGTGAACTAATACTTGGTAAAGGGACAGAATTTGAATCCAGTTCTGACTCCCAGTCAAGTACACAGTTCATTGTGCCATATGACCTTCTAGGGCAATTTCTTGATTTAATTTGCTCCACATATCTACAGACTATATGGCGTCTCCCCCACTCTCAAGTGGCCTGGTGGTGTGAACCATGAAAACATAGCCCTGTCCTCAGCTGGACCTAGGCCCTAGCTTACCTGAAGAAGCCTGTACTAGAGACAGAGACGTTACCACCCAATTGACGCTTTCCTACTTGGCCTCCTAGTCCTGACTTGCTTACTATTCCCTGGTTTTTGGCTTTCCTCTGGTAGTTGCTTCATGGTCCATTGTTATCTCTAAGTCAGCAGTGAAGGAGTAGGTATACCCTATTTATTCATTGTAGACAGTATGGTGTCCAGACCACAGGAAACTTCATTGTTCTTTGTGTTGTTCAGCCCAAAATATTAAGAGGGATAATTGTGAACTGAGACATACCCCATGAACAGCAACCAGGTAGTGAAGGGACTCAAAACCATATCATATCAAGAACTAGGAATGGTTAACTTGGGCGGGGGGGGGGTGAGGTGGAGAAGAAAATACCTGAAATTTGTTTTTTAAAGAATGCATATGGGAAAGATATAGGATAATAGATTTAGAGCTAAAAGGGAGTTAGCCTAATCCTTTGATTTTACAGATGAGGAAACTGAGGTCCAGAGTGGGTTCATGTGGTGGTGAAAGCAGATTTTGAGCTCAGGTCTTCTAATTCCAAACATACCACTCTTATAACCATATAGATAACTGTCTTCAAATATGTACATGATTTTCATTTGGAAGAGGGATTAGATTTGTTCTGGGTGGCTCCATAAAGCAAAATCAACAGAAGGCAGGAAAATTTCAGGTCAACTTCAGGAAGAATTTCCTAAATATTAAATCCATTTTTAAAAAATGGAAATGGATTGCTTTCTGAGTCAATGAGCTCTCCATCACTGGAAGTATTCATACAGAAGTTGAGTACTTGTTAGGGAATATTCCCCAAACTTTTCATGTGACCTTGGATAAGTGAATTTTGTATTAGGCAGAGAGGGGGGAGAGTTGGATTAGATGACCTCCAAGGTCCCTTTTAACCGAATGGATCTATGAAATACTAGTCATTTTTAATATTTATTGCCTACAACCATTTGAAGTAGAACTAGCCAACAAATATCACAGTTAGCTTTTAAAAGGGAGGGAGGGAAAAAAAGGAAGAAAAACACAATGGATGCAATTAAGTCCTTAATAACCCTGAAAACCAGAGGAAACTTGACATTCTTAATGTACTTAGAGCCACTGGGACCAAGAGGATTGATGAATCAAACTGCAGCTTTGTTATTAACTTGATTAACTTAAGCGTAAGGGATTCAGCAATTAACATGCAGAATAGTTATGTACTTGCAACTTAAAAAAAAATGATCAGGAGCCTTCCAGACAGGAAGATGGTGACCACCTGGCCCCTCCTAGACAGTGCCAGCAGGGGCAAGCCACAGCTACATCAAATCTATCTCCTTTGATAGCCCCCTGGACCCTGGATGCAGGTGTTCTGGATTCTTCTGAGAGAAACAAATAAGAAATGCCTAGTGTGTTTAGGACTGGATGCAGTAATCTTGTGCAAATGAGACTTTAGAAATAGTTATAGAGTTCATAAAAATGCAGGGACAGGAAACTAAACCCTGCTTCTATTTCTAGTCATGCCATTGGCTAACTGAGCTATCAATCAACGCCAAATAATTGCAAAGAGGCAACTTTAAACTTGGTGTCAGGAAAAGAGTTGTTGTTGTTGTTGTTGTTTTTAAGATGAAAGGGCTCAAAAAGTAGAGTGAGTGGGCTGCCTGGGGGTCTTTGAGCAAAAGCTGGATGACCATTTGCTGGGAATGTTATTGTAGATTCCTTTTGGGTATGGGTAGAACCAGGTGTCTGCTGACATCCCTTCCAACTTTCAAATTCTGTGATTCTGGACCACAGCAGCTTGAGAATACAAGGTGTGTGGACTTGTCGTGGGAGAACAAAAGTAAGCAGGCATAGTGTTTCATGCCTAGAATCCCTGCTACCAGAGAGGCTGAGACTGGTGAATTACTTGTGTTTGGGAGTTCTGAGCTGCAGTAAGGTAAAAGCCAGTGGCATATCCTCATTAAGTCTGACATCAGTATGGTGATTCTCTAGGAAGAGAGCCACCAGGCTGCCTAACGACAAAGCAAGTCAAAGCTTCCATGTCAGTTGGCAATAGGGTTAGACCCATGAATGGCTGATCCAGTTCCAGCCTGGGTGTAATTAGGGAGGAAGGAAGGAAGGAAGGAAGGAAGGAAGGAAGGAAAGGAAGGAAGGAAGGAAGGAAGGAAGGAAGGAAGGGAGGGAGGGAGGGAGGGAGGAGGGGGAAGGAAAGGAAGGGGGAAAAAAAGCAATGGTAATGTCAGATGCTACTAAATTATTTTATTGCTGCTTAATAAGAAAAGGGAATGGGAGAGGAAGGGTGGAAACTTCTTTCACTTGGATCTCTGAAATCTTCAAATGCCACGTATATTTAGGAGCCTGATATGTTTCAGTACTGTATTCAGTCGGATCCTGATTGGGTATCAGAGTACATCTGGGAGGTAACCCTGTAAAGATCTGAGAAGATGTTGCTAGGACAGGCTGTAAGGCCATACAAAGTCTTTTCCTCTGGGAATTCTGCCAGTTCCAAATGTGGATTTGTATATGACCTTGCTATGACCTGAATTCTGTGTTAGACCCTAACCCACAATCCCAGACTTCTCTCCTGAGAATTGATCCCTTGGCTTTATCAGTTTGGGCTCCTCGCTCTATCTCTCTTCAAGTGACTGACTTTCCATTTCCCTGAACAGCTAGACTCAGGACTGTCTCCCCTTGTTTCCACTTCTGTCTCCCAGTTCCTTCCCTCATGCCTCTGGTACTCATCCTCCAGTGCAAGCCATCAGTAGTGGGTTGGTTGTCCTCTGTTCTCCCATAGGACCAAAATGGCATCACTGTGCTAGGGACAAGGAACAGTGCGTCCAATTATAGCTGATCAGATCAATACAAGTTCAGAAGGCTCTGCCACAGATCAGACGCAAATAGCCCATATAAACATTTGGACGTGGAGATGTCTCTAAATGTGTATATCTCATGTTTCCTTTGAGCTGCTGCAATTCTGCTTGGCTCATAGAGCCCAGAGCCTTTTTTTATGCGGGTACACCATGCTGGGCAGTCCTATGCCGGGTAGGCCTAAGCCCGTGTCTCACAATTGACTCCAAAGTTCTTCAGAGAACTCTTCAGAGTGTCCTTGCATTGTTTCTTCTCACCTCCATGTGAGTACTTGCCTTATGTGAGTTCTTTACAAAATAGTCTTTTAAGCAAACATATGTTTGGCGTTTGAACAATGTGGCCAGCCCATCAGACTTGCACTCTCTGCAGTAGAGTTTGAATGCTTGGCAGTTCAGCTTGAGAAAGGACCTCAGTGTCCAGTACCTTATCTTGCCAGGTGATCTTCTGACTCTTCCTAAGACAATTCAAATTCAGTTTCCTAGCATGGCACTGGTATGCTCTACAGGTTTCACAGGCATACAAGAATGAAGTCAGCACAATGGCTCTGTAGACCTTCAGTTTGGTAGTCAGTCCAATGCCTCTTCTCTCCTATACTTTCCTTCAGTGTTTCTCAAACACTGAACTAGATCTGGCAAGGCATATGTCAACTTCATCATTTGTGTGTACATCCCTGGAAAGTATGCTGCCAAAGTAAATGAAGTTATCCACAGCATTCAAAATTTCTCCATCTGCTGTAACCAATGGTTCCACATATGGATGATGTGGTGCTGGCTGGTGGAGAATCTCCATTTTCTTGATATTACTTGTTAGCCCAAAATAAGCAAAAGTGTCAAAGAATTGATCCATACTTTGTTGCATCTAAGCCTCAGAGGCTGCATTGAGTGCATAATCATCTGCAAACAAAAAGTCACGCACCAACTCTCCCTCCACTTTAGTCTTGTCTTGTAGCCAAGATGTACCATAGGTCTTTGGCCCTTACTCAGCCAGGAATCCTTCATTCCTCTAAGCTTCACTTGCACTTTACTTTTGATGGAGTTAAATGCTGCCTTCTTAGAGACAGATGAATTATACTACCGGTAAACTCTCATTTTTCATTTATCAGCTTCTAAATTTCCTCATCATTTTTGTCAAACCAGTCTTGATGTTTATGAGTATTCTGGCCCAGATAACTAAATGCAAAGCTATACACCAAATCTCTGAAAGCTGCCCACTCCTTTTCCGCTCCACTGCTGTCAACCATATGTTGCCTGAGCTTTCCCTCCAAGTTAGCAACAAACTGTTCACGTTTGGAGAAGTACTCTAATCTATTGACATTAAGTCTTCTAGTAGTCATCTTATCTTGGGGCCTCTGCATTTGTTAAATGTGAATGATTAGCTTGGAGAGGATAAGTCTATGATTGGTCCAGCACTCTATACCACACAATACCTTTATCACTCTCACATCCAGTCTGTCTTGTCTCCTTGAAATGACATAGTCTATTAAATGTCAATGTTTGCTGTGAGGATGTATCCATGAAGTTTTGCTGTGTTTAGGTAAACAGAAGATAGTGGGGGGTGATGAAAAAGTCATGAGAAGCATAAGTCTTCCGTAGTAAGTGATTATTGCTGTTGCTATTTCTGACTACATTCCTCCCAAGGACTTCCCTGCCACGTCTGATAGTCTGTGCCTGCTCTGGTGTTAAAGTTACCCAGAATTACAAGTTTATCCTCTTTTGGCCCATTGATGATGAGAGCCTCCAGTTCTTCATAATATTTTTCTTCTACCTCATCAGGGTTTGTCTTGGTGGGAGCATAAACACTGATGATGGTGGCATGGTGCTTTCCTACAAGTGGAATCACCTTGTCATTAGCCTGTCATTTACTCCTTTTGGTAGGCAAGCTTGTTGACTAAATTAGTTTTGATTGCAAACCTACATCAGCTTCACAGTACTCCCCTTCACTGTGGCCACTCCAGAAAAACATGTATCCAGCTCCAACTTCAGTAAGCTGGCCTTCGTTTGTCAGCCTTGTTTCATTCAGGGCTGCTATTTGGACTTCATACCTGCTGAGTTCTCTCACAAGAAGAGCTATTTATCTTTCAGATCTATCTGATATCCTGTTGTCCATAAATGTGTGCACATTCCATGTACCAAAGGTGAATAGAGTCATCTTTGCAATCTTTTTGTACATTTTTTTGTGTTTTGACCACAGAGTGGGATCCCCACCTGTTGCAGTAAACAAGCCAAGGTTGGATGAAACAGACAATTTTAGGGCACCTTTTCTAGCCCCTTTTTCATGCCAGGAGGCAAGCAGTGTGGTCCTTCAAAAAGACTGCTCAGCAATCTGGAACTATGCCCAAAGGGCTATAAAACTGTACATCCTTTGATCCATCAAAACCACTTCTAGGGCTGTGTCCCAAAGAGATCATAAAAATGGGAAAAGGACCCACATGTACAAAAATATTTATGGCAGCTCTTTTGTGGTGGCCAAGAATTGGAAATTGAGGGGATGACACCATCAATTGAGGAATGACCTTATTTGGTATATGTGTTGGCTACCTGTGTTCAGGGTTGTGACTACAGCTCCCATTGTACCTGCATCTGCTACTTCATCACTTGTCTGTTGCCACAGGACTTTGAGGTAGGTAAAAATGGTAAAATGATATGGGTGATGTCTTTTGAGGCAGAGCGGTGTAAAACCATTGGCCTCACTCTCTCTTCCAGAGTCATCAAAATTCAGTGGCAACACAAAAGTCAAGATAACTGGCAATGTCTCAGGATTTAGTGGATGACCTTGGCATCTTTGATGTCTAACCAAGCTTTAAGTGCTCCACAGCACCTGCTTCACAAACACTGGAACAAATTGTTCTCATCCACACATTCTGCCAGGGCAAGTCTTCACATACTTGAGGGAGACATCCTCCTACCTCACCAATGGGTTTGAGACCTCTTGGGTACCTTCAATCTGGTTTAGCCTGTCTACTGGAATGGTTTACCAGGGTGTGGCCACTGCTCATGCTACAGCAGGTAAAAGATGGGTGAATAAAGTAGACACCAAAGCTGGAAAGCAGCCCTGAAAAGGGTTGGCAGCCCTCTCACTAATCAGACTAATTAATCATCCCTGAACAGCCCTACACCCCACAAGTCATTAATAGTAACACACTTTCAGATCAGAAGTTTAGAGTTAGGGAAAAATGACTATATTCCAGGTCTGAAGATGTAGCAGCATAGGGTACCACACATAGAAAAGTGGGTAACTACATGCATGTAGAGTATCAGTCAATCAGGTATTTATTATGTACTATTGCCAGGTGGTGCACCAAGCCTGGAGTCAGAAGGAACTGAGTTCAAATCAGACACTAGCTGTGTGATCCTGGTCAAGTCACTTAACTCTATTTGCCTCAGTTCCTTATCTCTAAAATGAGCTGGAAAAGGCAATGGGAAACCACTCCAGTGTCTTTGCCAAGAAAATTCCAAATGGGGTCACAAAGAGTAGGACATGGCTAGAATGACTGAACAACAACGTCTACCAGATGCTGTGCTACATGTTCTATTCACACTAGTAGTTGAGGGGATCATGAGAGACTTCATACATAATAGTGGTGTCAAAAAATTAGAGAGGGATCCTACAGACCACATATCGACTTAGAAAACCACAAATTAACATCATCTATAATTGAAAATGGTGGAGTAGAGAAAGCACTGTATTCAAGCTCCCCCCAACAATCCCTTCTGGACAACTTTAAAGTTCTGGAGCAGCAGAGCCAAAAAAAAAAATTAAAAAGGTGAAGGTGAAACATACTTCAAACAAAGACAACTTAGGAGGTCAGAGAAAGAAGTCTATGACACTGGGGTGGGAACTGCCCTAGAGTCCACATGGTGGCAGCACTAGCTGTGGGCCTTAGAAATGGCAACAGCAGCTTCCACAGCTCTCAAGCCAGAGACAGTGAGGGGATTGGACAACTAGTCTGAAAGAGATTACAGGAGATCCCTGAGCTAGCACTGGGTACAGGACCAGATTCTATTTATCAACTCCATTGCCTATACCCATTTCCAGGTTTCAGATACAGGGTGGAGAGAAGCATTTATGATTACAAGTGAGTAGGGGTCCTGAGGAGCAATATCACTTGTGTCTGCAAGAGACCAGGGGCTTTTTCTGGTTAAGAACCAGAGTAAAGACCAGAACAGCAGTGACCACACCTCTGTTCAGATAACAGTACCTTGGAAGCACCAAAACCTTCCAAACACCCAGCTCTAAAACCTGCATTGGATATCTCCCTCAAGTACGTGAAGCTTGGGACAGTGCTACACCTCAATCCCCACCCCCAGGAACAGAACCCAACTTTAGCATAAAGTTCAAAGTCAAGAAATAGGCTGGAAAAATGAACAAACAACAACCACAAAAGACCTGACCATAAAAAGCTACTCTGGTGGCAGGAAAGATCAAGACACAAACTCAGAAGAAGATAATGATGTAAAAAAAAAAGAAAACAACTTCAAGCAAAACCTCAAACTAAAAGAAAAAATGAATTGGACACAAGCCCAACAAGAATTCCTATAAGAGCTAAAAATGTTTTGTTTTGTTTTTTTCAAAATCAAATAACAGTGCTAGAGGAAAAATTAAGAAAGGAGACCAAAGGAAGAAAATTGTGGAAAAAAAACCAATAGCTTGATAAAAGTGGCACAAAAATACTGGAAAAAATAAAACCTTAAAAAAAACAGAATTGGGGGGGGAGCTAGGTGGTGCAGTGCATAGAGCACCAACCCTGGAGTCAGGAGGACCTGAGTTCAAATCCAGCCTTATACACTTGAGACTTAATAGCTATGTGAGCTTGGGCAAGTCACTTAACCCCAATTGACTCACCTCCCCCCAACTCCAAAAACAAATATACAAAAAACCAGAATTGGTCAAATGGCAAAAAGAGGTACAAAACTCTAGTGATGAAAATAACTCCTTAAAAAGCAGAATTGGACAAATAAGGGGAGAAAAGATACAAAAGATCGCTGAAGAAAATGATTCCTTAGATTTAGGCAAATGGAAGCTAATCACCCTATGAGACATCAAAAAAAAACCCAGTAAAACAAAATCAAATTAATGAAAACAAATAGAAGAAAATGTTAAATATTTAATCAGAAAAATAACTGACTGGAAAACATATTGAGGAGAGATAATTTAAGAATTATCAGATTACCTGAAAGCTATGCTCAAAGAAAGAGCCTAGACATCATATTTCAAGAAATTATCAAGAAAAACTGCCTATATTATATCCCAAAGAAATCATACAAATGGGAAAAGGACTCACATGTACAAAAACATTTATAGCAGCTATCTATCTATCTATCTATCAGGAAGCACAGATTAAAAATCAATTGGAAACTAAATAATCCAATCCTAAAGAATGAGTGCGTCAAAGAACACATCATAGGAACCATCAATAATTTCATTAAAGATATTGACAAAATGAGACAACATGCCAAAATTTGTGGGATGTGACCAAAGCAGTACATCTAAATACGTACATCAATAAGAGAATAAGCACAGATCAATGAATTGGATATGCAACTAAAAAAAAAAACTAGAAAAAGAACAAATTTGAATCCCCAATTAAACACCAAAATGAAATCCTGAGAATCATAGGAGAGATAAATAAAATTGAAAATAAAAAATCATACAAATAAATAAAATTGAAAACTGGTTTTATGAAAAAAAATAGATTCACTATTGATTCATTTGATTAAAAAGAAAGGAGAAAACCAAATTATCAGTATCAAAAATTAAAAAGGTGAATTCACCTCCAATGAAGATGAAATTGAAGCAATTATTAGGAGCTATTTTGCCCAATTATATGCCACTAAAACTGACAATCTAGGTGAAATGGATGAATCAATGAAACACAATGTAAAGAAAGGAGGTTTCACTCTATGTATTTGAGCAAAGAGCCTTTATTAGAGAAATCTGCTGTAATTTTTTTTCACAGTTCCCTACTTTCCTTCTAATTTTGACTAATTTGGGGTGTGTGTGTGTGTGTGTGTGTGTGTGTGCGTGTGTATGCGCGTGCACGCAAAAAAAGGATTTTTTTCCATCTAATTATAATGTAAAAATAAGTACACTCATGCACTGTTGGTGGAGTTGTGAACTGGTCCACTCATTCTGAAAAAGAATTTGAAACTATGCCCAAAGGGCCATAAAACTGCCTACTCTTTGCCATTACTAAATCTGTATCTCAAAGAGATCAAAGAGAAGGGAAAAGGACCTATGTGTACAAAAATATTTATAGCAACTCTTTTTGTGATGGCAAAGAATTGGAAATTGAGGGAATGCGCATCAATTGGGAAATGACTGAACAAGTTGTGGCATATGATTGTGATGGATACTATTGTGTTATAAGAAATTGCAGAATGGTCTCAGAAAAACTTGGGAGGACTTATATGAACTGATGCAAAGTGAAATGAGCAGAGCCAGAAGAACATTATACATAGCAATTGCAATATTGTAATGGTGATCAACTGTGAATGACTTAGCTACAATACAATATAATACAACACAATACAGCACAGTACAATACAATACAATGCAATACAATACAATACAATAATCCAAAACAATTCTGAAGGTCTCATGATCAAAAATGCTATCCACCACCAGAGAGAGAATGATGAACTCTGAGGGCAAATTGAAGCACACTTTTTTCACTCTTTTTATTTTGTTTTATTTTTATTGTTTTCTTTGTTTAATGCTTCAGAGAACTCTATTCATTCATAGCCAAAACATAATGAGATTTTCAGGTTCAAATGTTTGTTTCAAGGTACTATCACAAGTCTGTTAGCCACTCACATTCAAGTGGAGCAAGACCAGATGTATTATTTGTCCATGGCAAATAGGTTCTTTGCCTGTACATATTTAGATTTAGGTCTTTAAGATAAAATGAGATGGGTCACATGATTAATAAGCAGGTCTTCATTTTTATCTATTTCATTTGCAGTGAAGGTATTTTTTTTAATTGGGAAACATATGTAGCCCCAAGTTCACCAGTCTGGGAGTGTTGCCAAGGAGATATAGAATGGCAGTATCTATGGCAACCAAGCAGACTTTTTCCTGGACTCATGATGTTTGAACTTGGCTTTGGAGAGGACCCTGGGAAAGAGAAGGAGAATACTGAGAATCCACACTGACTGAGCCACAAGGGGTTGGGGTGGAACATGGGTTGGGAGTGGAGGAGAGTAGGAATAAATGGATTAGAATCAGAGTATTATGTTCAGCCCCCAGGGTACTCTTCCTCCTCACTTCTCTCACTTTCCCCAATACTGAGCAGGTTATTGTTATGGACAATGGAAAGTGAGAGCTAAGGGAATTAGCTAGGGTTTTCTAGAAGTTAATGGGTATATTGAGTTTTTAATTTCTGGGGCACCCTAGACTCTTTGGCTTCTTCCTTTTGACTATTAAAGGCAGCTTACACAAAGCCTCCATTTCTAACAGAACAATCAGAAAATTAGTTTCTTTTTCCTTCTGCTCAGTAAGCGGATTAGGACAGGGAGAGAGAGAGAGAGAGAGAGAGAGAGAGAGAGAGAGAGAGAGAGAGAGAGAGAGAGAGAGAGAGAGAAACTACTCCCCCTTTCAGAATTCTATAATTGACTGGTATCTACAATTTGTTCCTTAACTGTTGCCCTTTTTAACACTTATGCTTTTTCGCTTGTCTAATAACAACAACAACAAAAATGGGCTGCTACATGGTACAGTAGATAGAAAACAGGCCCTGGAGTCAGGAGGAACTGAGTTCAAGTCCGACCTCAGATACTTACTAGCTGTGTGACCCTGGGCAAGTCACTTCACCCTGTTTGCCTTAGTTCCTCATCTGTAAAATGAGATGGAGAAGGAAATGGCCAACCACTCCAGTATCTTTGCCAAGAAACCCCAAATGGAGTCACAGAGAGTCGGACACAACTGAAACGACTTTATATCAACAAAACATGAAAAATAGTGGCCACTAAAACCCTCCTGAGTCAATATTTTGATTTTTTGTTTGTTTTTCTTTTCTAGTGCAGGGAGGTGAACTATATCATGCCTGGTCTGATTCAGGCTGATCTGATTCTTCAAGTTCTTGAGAGTTGTAATGCAATTAAACACTCATAGATCATCTACCACTTAACAAAAAGAGGTCAACTTAACCACACACAACAAGGAAAGGATATTCAGGAAGGCTTAGGACACCAATTCAGCTGTACACAGCTCCTCTGCCTCTGTGTTGACCATGCTGGTCTGCCACTCAGAACCCTGAGGGACTGGCTTCGGTATTTAGGCCACCATTAAATGATGTCAATGATTGGAGTCTCAGTCACCTAAGTCTGAAAAATGAATTCAATACCTTTTAAGGAAAAACTATCCTACTCTATGTAGAGTAGGGTCTTTGTATACTACTTCTGCCCTAAAGGGACATGCTATTATAAAAATGGAAAACACCGTTCAGTGGGAACTGAGACAAAGTGGAGAAGAATCCCTGAATGCCCACAGGAGAGAGAGAACAGTATCAATCATCATTGACTCCTAGTAAGGGAGGCCCCATTAAGGAAAAAAAAAATTAGTCTGGGAGATAAAATCTCAAGTGAGGTGAAGGCAGAGGAATTTGGCATTGAGGCTACTGGATTTTCTTTCCAGCCTGAGACACTGGTTCAGCAGGTCTTGATATGTGTGGGGGGAGGGAAGGGGGCGGAGGGGAGAAGGGGTCTACAGTGCTTGGATGTGATATTGCTGAGGCTAGATGCTATTTTCAAATTTACCCCTGGCACTGGAAGGATTTGTAGCATCAAACTCAGGTCCCTATCAGACCTCACTAGTGCAACTGTGCATGTATATACACACATACATATATGTAGTCACATATCTGTTCTTTCTACAACCAGTATCATTCATATTACACATGAGTGTTCACTGTAATTGCCACATGCTCACATTCTACTTACATAAGGAATCACATTGTCTCTCCACACCTCTCAAAAATATTAACAGCCATGGCAGAAAGCCTAATTGGACACAAATAAGATGTTACTAATGGTAATATAATTTTGTCACTTGGTTTCATATACTAGAGAACTCTATTTAGTCAGCCAAAATGAAATAAGATTTTCAGGTTTAAATAATTGTTTTAAGGTATAACAAAGAAAATCTACTAACAGCTCATGGTCATGTGGAGTAAGACAAGATGTATCATATTTGTCCATGGTAATTGGATTCCTTATCCATTTATTATATGGAGCTCTTTTTCCTAAATAGTCACTTTATCTTTCTAGGTCAGAACAGAAATCTGGGAACTTCATATTAATTTTGTAAGTGTACTAAGATTATTTTTTAATCCACCAAATGAAAAAATTTGTCAACAGAACTGGCCTCTAATCTATGGATGGCTGGAGCCAAACAGAGCAAGCCAGAGATAGGAGAATAAGGAATTAAACAGAAGTTTAATTCCTTTTTTTTTATTTATCAACAATCACTTCCATAAGCTTTTGAGTTTTAAATTTTTCTCCCCCTCCCTACCTGCCTACCTCCATAAGACGGCACGCAATCTGATATAGGCTATATATATACACTGCTATTAAACATATTTTCACATTAGTGATAAAGTAAGAATTAGAACCAACAGGAGGAATCACCAGAAAGAGGAAACAAAACACAACAGAAGAAAAAAGTAGCAAATAGTACACATCAATCAGCATTCAAACTCTATGGTTCTTTCTTTGCATGTGGACAGCATTTTCCATCATGAGGCCTTTGGAGAAGTTTTGGATCCTTGCATTGCTGAGAAGGGCTAAGTCTATCAATATTAGTCATCATACAATGTGGCTGTTACTGCGTACAACGTTCTCCTGGTTCTGCTCACTTCACTCAGCATCAGTCCATACAAGTCTTTCCAGGTTTTTCTGAAGTCCACATGCTCATCATTTCTTATCGCACAGTAGTATTCTGTTACATTCATATACCACAACTTGTTCAGCCATTCCCCATTTGATGGGCATCTTCTCAACGTCCAATTCTTTGCCACCACAGAAAGAGCTGCTATGAATATTTTTGTACATGTGGGTCCTTTTCCCATTTGTATGATCTCTTTGGGATAAAGCCCTAGAAGTGCTATTGCTGGGTCAAAGGGTGTGCATTTTTATAGCTCTTTAGACATAGTTCCAAATTGCTCTCCAAAATGGTTGGATCATTCCACAACTCCACCAACAATGCGTTAGTGTTCCAATTTTCCCACATCTTCTCCAACATTTATTATTTTCCTGTTTTGCCGTGTTGGCCATTCTGATAGGTGTGATATGGTACCTCAGAGTTGTTTTGATTTGCATTTCTCTGATCAATAGTGATTTAGAAACATTTTTTCATATTACTATAGATGACTTTAATTTCTTCATCTGAAAACTGTTTACTCATATCCTTTGACCATTTATCAATTGGGGAATGACTTGTATTCTTATAAATTTGACTTAATTATCTATATATTTTAGAAATGAGGTCCTTATCAGAGACACTGGTTGTAAAAATTCTTGCCTAATTTTCTACTTTCCTTCTAATCTTGGTTGCATTGGCTTTGTTTGTGCAAAAACTTTTCAATTTGATGTAGTTAAAATTATCCATTTTGCATTTTGTAATGTTCTCTATCTCCTGTTTGGTCATGAATTCTTCTGTTCTCCATAAATCTGATAGGTAAACTATTCCTTGCTCTCCCAGTTTGCTTATAGTATCAGCCTTTATATCTAAATCATGAACTCATTTTTTACATTATTTTGGTATATGGTGTGAGATTTTGGCCTATGCCTATTTTCTGCCATGCTCTTTTCTAGTTTTCCCAGCAGTGTTTGTCAAATGATGAGTTCTTGTCCCAGAAGCTGGGGTCTTTGGGTTTATCAAATAGTAGATTACTATAGTCATTGACTACTATGTCTTGCATACCTAACCTATTCCACCGATCCATCCCTTTTATTTCTTAGCCAGTACCAAGTAGTTTTGATGATTGCTGCTTTATAATACAATTTAAGATCTGGAATTGCTAGGCCACCTTCCCCTGCATTTCTTTTCATTAGTTCCTTTGATATTCTGGACGTTTTGTTTTTCTGATGAATCTTGTTATTATTTTTTTCTAGCTCTATAAAATAATTTCTTGGTAGTTTGATTAGTATGGCACTGAATAAGTAACTTAGCTTAGGTAGAATTGTCATTTTTATTATATTAGCTTGGCCTACCCATGAGCAACTGATGTTTTTCCAGTTATTTAGATCTGACATTATTTGTGTGAAAAGTGTTTTGTAATTGTGTTCATAGAGTTCCTGGGTTTGTTTTGGTAGGTAGACTCCTAAATATTTTATAATGTCTACGGTAAGTTTAAATGGGATTTCTCTTTCTATTTCTTGCTGTTGGGCTTTGTTGGCAATATATAGAAATGCCAATGATGTACGTGGGTCAGAAGTTTAATTTCAAAGTGAGGAAACAGCTTGCAAGCAAGGACACATATGCCAGAGCCCCACCTCGTGTGTGTGTGTGTGTGTGTGTGTGTGTGTGTGTGTGTGTGTGTCTGTGTCTGTGTCTGTGTCTGTGTGTGTGTGTTCAAGAAAGGACCCAAGGCAGTGTGAGGAGATCTCAATACTTATACCAATGGCTGTGCAATGAGCTGTAGCCCTGACAATGAGGGGTAACAACAACAATGAGAAGTTTGAACCATAGCAGGGCTTCATGACTAGAACTTGTCCAAGCTCAGAGAACATGTGGTGCTGGTCAAAGCATTACAGTAATTATGTGATTTTGCCAGAGGGTAAGAGCATCCAGAGGGTGAGCACAGAGGATTATTGTTATGCCAAGCTCAGGGCACAGCTTGTTTGCTGGGTCTTAGCTCTGGAAAACAAAGCATCTCCTAATAACTTGGCAATTTTAAGAGAGAATTTTTGTTATACATTGCTTTATAATTATTCATAAATATTCATAACTGCTTTGTAATTATTCACAATGCATTTGCTTCCTAATTATTACTTTTACTAAGAAAATGACAATTTATTCTTAACCTTTTGACATGAGAAAGGCAGCATATTCCACAATAACATAGAGGTTTCTCCTATATTCTGCCATTATATTGATGCAAAATTTTGCAAAGGGACTTCCTTTAAAATTTGATTATTCTTATAACAACTTGAAAAAATATATGTAGATTCTTACTATTACTTGTAAGTGGTTTGTGTGTAAAGCAGGCTCTGTGTTCAGATTGCGTAAGGGACCATATTTTAACCAGTGTTTATAATTCTGAATTTCATCACTTGAGTACCACTGGTACAGAATCCAATATAATTCTCCTATATTATGTCATTTTAATTTAAAAATCCATCAACTATATTGAAATTTTCTCCTGATGTGGCATCGCCATCAATAAGTTTACAAAATAGTATATCACTTTCAATAATAATAACTAGCAAACCTATTGAAAGCAATAGATATAGATATCTATATATACAGACATACATAGATATAGATATCTAGATATCACATTAGAAACTTTATATATATAAAACTTTATGTCTGTATATGTATATATGTGATATATATGTATACGTGGGGAGAGAGAGACAGAGAGACAGAGAGAGAAAGAATGCAGCTACATGGCTCAGTGCAGGCCTGGAATCAGGAAGGATCATCTTCCTGAGCTCAATCTGGCCTCAGACACTTAATAGCCAAGTGACCCTGGGCAAGTCACTTCACTCTGTTTACCTCAGTTTCCTCATCTGTCAAATGAGCTGAAAAAGGAAATGGCAAACCACTCCAGTTTCTTTGCCAAGAAAAGCCCAAACAGGGTCATGAAGAATTGGACATGACTGAAAGAGCTGAACAACAATAAAAAACAAGAGAAAGAGAGAGAAATTCTCTCTCTCTCTCTCTCTCTCCACACACACACACACACACACACACACATACACACCCTATATAGCTAAATTCTTGCTTGATCTTCACAACTCTATAAGAGTATTGTTATTATTATGCCCATTTTACAGATCAGAAAAGTAAGACTGCGAAAAATTAGGTGACTTGCTTAGGCTCACATACCTAGAAAGTGTCTGAGTTCATATTTGAACCCAAGTCTTCCTGATTCCAAATTTAGCATTCTGTCTACTTGACCATGCTGTACCACTCTCACCCCCCAAAGTGCAATCAAATATACATCTTTAACTACATCTATTGCTTCATCAACTTTCAATGCAGATTAGTTTCTCAATGAATTGATTATGAAGGTCTTTAAACATGTTACCAAGTCTTATCCCCATCTGTAAAAAGGAACTGAGAAGCATCTTAGTTATTTCACCACACATCTTTTTGACCATATCATTAGATCCAGGTAGCAAGAACATTTCTCCTGTCCAATAGTAACTTTATAAAATGCAAGTTATACTTTTACTGTCACAGACATTTCTTTTTGAGTTTGTTTTTTGTCTATTAAAATAATCTAATTTTCTCTGGAAAAGAAGATTTGGTCTGGCCAACATTTATTAGGCTTCATGCTCTCCTCAGCTGAAGCATTTTGTACAAGGTGAACAGTGGTCTTCCTTTTCTATCAATACCGATGCTTGTGAATCCCAAAGATAAATATGCTGTGTTAAATCAGTCTTTTCACACTGTCTCTGACAAAGGACATGGGAATCCTGAGTCAAGGGGGAGGAGGGAACACTTCCTTGCTCCAAGGATATAAGGTCTCCTTCAACTGGCCTTTCTTTGAGCTCATTTTAATTGAACTCCCACGCATCTATATGCATGTCGCCTGCTTTGAGAGAATAAACATGCACATACAGCCTAATTTTGTTTGTCTTTCTTAGAATGAACTCTATATAAGGTTACTTATGTAACTTAGTTTATATTTGTTTAAGCTATTTCAGTAGATTCTTCTACAAACTAGTTATGAATCCACCTAACACAAAAGGATATTATTTTACTATTAAACATTTAGGAAAATTAAATTTAAATTTAATTGTTAACAGTTTCTAACAATTATCAATAACCAGTCTCCTTATTTCTATTTTTTAAAGTTATCTTTTTTTTTTCTTTGTAACCTGGACATTTGGGCCTAGGCATTTGCGTAAGACTTTCCTCATTGATGGAGAGGATGATTATTGGAAACTCCACAGCTGTGTGAGAGGTAGACTTGGTTAGAACTTGGAAAAGGAAAGACTACGTAACAACTTCTTCCCAGAGTCTTTCTTTTCCTCCATGGAGGAAGCAGGGTGGGAAGGAAAGGATCTCATTGGACTGTGTGTGATACCAACGGCTTTGTCTACTCAACGATTGCTTCTGCCTCTCCCCAAGTACAGGTTATAAAACACATCATTTAAGGAGGCTGTCCTCAGCCTGAGGCCAAACCAACCAGCTTGCAGATTGAAGAATTAAAAAGATTCTTTCAACCCTGTGAATCTAAAGCAATTTCTCAGAGAGAGAGTTTATGTGACAGAAGCAGAGAGAGCCACAGAGACAATCATGGAATGTTCTAGGAGTTGAGAGTAACTCACTTTGGTAGTTTATTTAAACTTTCTCAGCAAGATTTCTCTTTCCTTTCTCACTTCTCCCCTCCCTCCCTCTGCTTTTAAAATTACTTCTATTCTCTGATTCCCTCCTGCCTTCCCTCATCAGCTATTTTCTCTGACCTCTGAACATGGACTCCGTTTCCTCTGATTCAAATTGTTCCAAAGAGGTTTCCACATCTGTTCCAAGAGACTTCAGAACCAGCAGAGCCCTGAAAAGGGGCAAGAAGTACCCAGGGAGTTTAGGCTTTCACAAAAGCAAAAGAAAACTATGAAGTGGCCTCAGCAAAATACAAGAGGGAGGAAAGAGGTCCTGGCTTTTGCCAAAACTCCTTTCAAACAAGGCTTTGCAGAATCCTAAGAGATCATCAATCAGAATGAGAACTGCAGAGACACCCTGTCATCTGGCTATCAAAGCCTGTCTGACCCCCCCCCCAAAAAAAATCTGGGAGCACCCCTGGGATGCTGATTGAAAATGTGTGATAGCACGGAACACTACTAAAAAAATAATCCTCTATTTCCCATCACACATTCGGTCCACTTGGGTGTTACAAACAGAGACCCTTTAAATGTATGGTTTCTAAGATGTTGAAATTAGGACAGGAGAAGGGAAAGGAGCTAGAACTAAGAAGCTAAATGGACATTCTGCAGCTAGGTGATGCAGGGGGGTCAATTGCTAGACCTGAAATGAGCAAGACTGGAATTCGAATTCAGCCTCACACACTCAACAGCTCTGTGACCCTGGGCAAGGCACTTAACCTCTATTTGCCTCAGTTTCCTTAATTGTAAAATAGTGTTTACAATAGCACCTACCTCACAGGGTTGACGTGAGGATAAGATGAGAAAATGTTTGTAAAGCACTTTGCAAAACCTAAAGTGCCACGTATATGTTAGCTATTATTATTTCCTCAGTGATAGTCGTCTTCAACTTTTGGCACTGGTAGCCACTCCCCTCATTTCAGCCTCTCTTCTTATTCCATTCATATCTTTCCTTCTTTTATAATCTTTTTCCATTTGATTTCAGCTTATTGAAATGAAGAGCCATACTTGTGACCTACCTTCCATAAGTGGATGAGATTAGTTCTGTACAGGCTCTTATAAAAGCAAAAGAAAACTTCAAAGCAGCCTCAGCAAAATACAAGGGGGGGGGGAAGAAAAAGGTCCTGGCCTTTGCCAAAACTGCTTTCAAACAAGGCTCTGCAGAATCCTAAGAGATTTTCCGATCAGGATAAAACTGCAGAGACACCCTGTCATCTGGCTATCAAAGCCTGACTGCCCCCACCTCCAAAAACCATCTGAGGGTGCCCCTGGGGTTCTGATGGAAAGTCAGAAATAACTAGGTGTGTGCCCTGTTTTAGTCAGTTACCAGCTATGGAAACTGGCAAACCACTGGACCACCCTGACCTTCAGAAAGTACTACCTTCTTCCTGTTATTAGGACTTTGTAAATCGTAAAACAGTCTACAAATATATTAGTAGTAGGAACAGAGCAAAGAAGTGCTTAGACCTCTTTAACTTAACGGTGCTAAATTCATGTTGATTTCTATTACTGCTTACAGATGAAAAGGAAATTGAACGTCCCTTCCTCACAGTTTCTCCTAGTCTCCCATCCTCATATTAACAAGCTAGGGAAAAGTTATTTTTATAGTTTGATTTTTATGCTCTAGAGAAGTGTGCTCAAAGTGTGCTCTGGGACCCCAGAGATTTCTGAGACCCTTTCAGAGATCTCATATTTTCATAGTAATACTAAGACATTTTAATTTCCAGTACACTAAATGTTAATAGACATAACCACATGAACAAAAACTCTTCGGGGTTTTCAATAGTTTTTGAAGAATGCAAAAGGGTCCTGAGACCAAAAGTTTGAGAGCCACTGATCTAATCCATCTCTATAATTTTTGCAGGGGAGAAAATGGATGCTCTGTCTAAAGGCATGCAGGTAACAAATAGCAGTCTGGATTCAAATATATGTCCTTCTGACTCCAAAGCCCAAGCTTTTCCTACTGTATCTCACAGGAGAACGTTAGTATTCTTGTGTAATCCTATAGACTTCCCTCTCTATAGTAGAAAGAGACCAGAAACTATGATTATTAGTGCCCTTACTGGTTCCCAGTAATCAAAGGTCTTTGTCAACCATAAAGCACTATATATGTGTGTGTACGTATGTGTATGTGTGAGTATATATGTATATATGTGTATACACACACACACACACACACACACACACACATACACGTACTTTTTTTCAGTTTCTAGTGACCAAGTCTGTAGGAGATAAATGACATTCAAGCATTTTACCATCTAGTTAAAGAGACAAAAATGTACATATAGGAAACAAGAGAATAATATATATTAGACTCTCTGGGACTCAGCTTCCTAATCTTCCCCCCATTTTAAAACATTTTTATTTAAAGTTTTGAGCTCCAAATTCTATCCCTCCTTCCTTCCCTCCCTCCCCTCTCCCCTACCTGAGAAAGTAAACAAGCAGATAATGGTTATAGTGTGCAATTACGTAAAACATTTCCATCTTAGTCATTTTGTACAAGAAGGCTAAAATAAAAGAAAAAAAATAAAGTGAAAAATAGCATGCTTCAATTTGTATTCAATCAATATCAGCTCTTCCTCTGGAGGCAGACAGTATGCTTCATCATTACTCCTTAGGGATTGTCTTGGATCATTGTATTGTTGAGAATAGCTAAGTCATTCACAGTTTTTCATTGAACAGTATTGCTGTTACTGTATACAAGGTTCTCCTGGTTCTGTTCACTTCACTATGCATCAGTTCATGTAAGTCTTTCGGGTTTTTCTGAAATCATGCTGCTTGTCATTTCTTATAGCACAATAATATTCCATTACAGTCACATACTACAACTTATTTAGCCATTCCCCAACTGATGGGCATCCCTTTGATTTCCAATTCTTAGTCACAACAAAAAAAGAGCTGCTATTTTGTATAAATAGGTCCTTTTCCCTTTTTGTGGTATGTCTTTGGGATACAGACTTAGCAGTTATTGCTGGATCAAAGAGTATACACATTTTTATAGCTCTTTGGGCATAGTTCCAAATTGCTCTCCAGAATGGTTGGATCAGTTCACAACCCCACCAACAGTACATTAGTGTCCCAGTTTTCCTACAACCCCTCCAACATCCAATATTTTCCTTTTTTGTCATATTAGTCACTCTGGTAGGTGTGAGGTGGTAACTGAGTTGTTTTATTTTGCATTTCTCTGATCAATAGTGATTTAGAGCATTTTTTCATATGACTACAGATAGTTTTGATTTCTTTGTCTGAAACCTGCCTGTTCATACCCTTTGATCATTTATCAGTTGGGGAGTGACTGGTATTTTTATAAATTTGACTCAGTTCTCTATATATTTGAGAAATGAGGCCTTTATCAGAAATACTTGTTGCAAAGTTTTTTTTCTCTTAGTTTTCTGCTTTTCCTGTAATTTTAGTTGCATTGGTTTTGTTTGTGCAAAAAAACCTTTTTAATATCACATAATCAAAATTATGTATTTTACTTACTTTCCTAATCTAAAAAGTGAAGGATTAGGCTGCATGATCCCTAGAATGTCTTCTAGCTCTGACAGTCTATTAGTCAATTATTCTAGATATTCAATAAGTAGGCCAAGAAAACTGAGGAGACCATCCTTCTGTGGCTGTCCCCAGTGTATGATTCTCTCCAGTGTTTTTCCCACCTCTGAAAGAGGTGCTTATGTTATGACCCATTTCTTTTGACTGGGAGTTTCTTCCCTTTGTAGAATCTTAGGATCTGAAAAACAGTATTTTACAAACTTGTTTCGAATTCTGTTTTGTTTCAAGCATATTTCCAGCCACTTGATTTTCTGGGTGCTTACGGCATAGCACTCTTCCAGCATCACCCTTTCTTTATCCCTGTAACTATAGGTTAGGCAGAAGAAGAGAGGGTGGCCAAATGTAGCTAATTATTAAAAGGACAAAGGTAATATGACTTATTGACCATCAAAAGTGGGAAATAAAATACTGAAGGGAGTTGGGGAGAGGAGGCAACCCCATATGTATAGAGGAAGTTGGGATGGTACAATTGAGGGTATTATGCAGTACAAAGGACTTCAAAGGACCTATGAAGGAAGAAGCTATCTGTATCCAAAGAAAAAACTGATAAGTAGAAAGAAGTATGTATAGAATGATTTTACATATATATACATATTTGTGTCTAATGATATCTCTAAGGGGTGAAGGGAAGGGAATAAAAAAAAAGAAATCTACATTGATAACTTTAGTGTATATTTAAAAGGAATAGAAAGTTACACATACTAGATTTGCAGTTTCATGAGCAATCATCTTTTTGTTATTCTACTATATTATAGAAATGCTTATTTTATTTCATAAATTAAAAATAAAATAAACAATAAACATTTTAAAGCAAGTATCTACATATATACCTCAGGGACAGAAGGGAGGAGATGAGGATGGTAGTTGGAACAGAAGGAGATTCTCTCCATGTTTGGCTTGTTGATGCCTTTACTTTCCCAAGTTTATGTGTAATTGGCTAGCTATAACAAGAATCAATCAATCATTCCCAAGGATCCTTGGGAGTGATAAAACAGCCAATGCTAAGAAAGGCAAGAATTCCAGTTCACACCATATCCTGATTCTATGCTCCATATTGGGCTAAGTCCCAGGTCCAAAGTTCTTCCAGAGTTCCCAAGTGACCTGATGGCTGGCATGTACAGATCCATGAGTCAATATCAGGTTAAATTGTGTTATATTGTCTTCATTCCTTTTGCCCCTCAAAGAAGCAGACATGGAGGCTAAGCAAACTGAATTATGTATTTCCTAGAATTCCAGAGTTTGAAGCAACACTTGTGCAAAGCCTCAGGATTTTATTACATATTGGTTTATGCATTGTTATTGTTGTATGTTGTTTTATTCCTGGATCTGTGATTTCATTGAAAGAAGGAACTTCTGGGGAAGAATTTTTCTACTAATGAAGGTAGGAAGCCTCACTGTGTAGGTGTGTGCTTTGATCAGGTAAGTTATGTGTATGTTCACATGAGTTGTCTCCATACAGCTCACAGGGAAGCACGAATATCTACCTTGAGAATCTCGTCCTCCTCTATCCAAGGGAGATTTTGACTCCTTCCTGGAGGGGAGCAGGACAAGGGGTCCTGATATTGGCCACACGATCATTCTCTGAGACAGAAGTATTGGATAAGAAAGGTATACACACACAAACACACACATTCATATACATATATATGTGTCTATGTATATACACATACATACATATGTGTACATGCATATAGGTATATATACACAAAATACTCATATAGTAATATATGTATATTTGTATATGCTGTATTTCTGTGTGTATATTTTATTCATATATATGGGTGGGGGGAAGGGCTGGGATAAGGGAATAATGTCTTTTTTTTGGCGAGGCAATTGGAGTTAAGTGACTTGCCCAGGGTCACACAGCTAGTAAGTGTCAAGTGTCTGGTATGAGACTGGATTTGAACTCAGGTTCTTCTGACTCTAAGGCCAATGCTCTATCCACTGTGCTACCTAACTGTCCCAATAATGTCTTTTTAAGTTCAAGCTGCATGCCTTATCATTAAACCTTAAAGGGGAAGGGATACCTCAAGTTTGACTCCTTTCTACCAAATGCTAATTATATAAAAGAGCATCATAAATAATGAAAAGCAAGCAAACCTCTTTATCAAAACAGATAGCAAACAGAAATCAGAGGAATTATACCAGAACATACACAGAATGAACGAACTTTCCCACTGGAAGCAAGATATCTCAGCTCAACTAGATAGAGAGGCTCTGGTCTCACCCAAGGGGAAATTTGCTGAAGCTTCTAAGAAGGTGAGCTGGGAATCAGGGACATAATAAGGTGCCAGTTTTCCCCTTATGTGTCTGCCTTCCAATGTCTGTTTTCTCTTTCCATGGGTCTCTCCTTGATGAGTAAGCCCACTCTTGAAGCAGCAAACAAGAAGAATATCTTTCCTGTCCATTGATTTCATGCTACTCTGTCTCTCACACCATCACACAGCACTGAGTCATCATTCTCTCTATGAATGAAGAGAATCTTATGCAAATAGTCCAGGTTTGAAAACAAGATGACATCTGCAACTTGTGGTCTTCAAGAGATATCTAGATAAGTAGCTCACCCAGGGTCACTCACTGAGTATTTGTCAGAAGCAGCACTTGAACCCAGGTCTTCCTGCCTCTCAAGCCAGTCCTCTATGCCACACTATACAAAGAGTAAGTATCAGGTGTTGTAATCGAACATGTCTATCCATCACTGTGGGGAGCTGTTTCCATTATACTAAGATCACATTCTTAGGGCTCCATGAAATAGAACATGTTCAGAGAAGAGGCAGAGTTTGACAGAGATGGGGGCTTGAGGGCTGAATTTGACTGGCTAAATCTACAATATTCCATGATCTTTAGATAGTGAGTCAGTATTGCCCTAAAAGAAAAGCAGAGCTGAGGGATAAAAAACCACCCACTCTCTGAAAATCATAGGGAGCTACCAACCTTCCTCAGAAATTCTATTCAAGGTGGTGGATACATTTAACCATCAGGGTGAGTGTGGAACAGTGCAGCTTCCGATAGTCCCAAAGAACAGGATCTGAATAACTACTAGAAGGCATGCTTGGTGGTTAGAAGTTCAAGCCAAGAATAAGGGAATAAACAAGAACAAATGATAAGATAAAGAAACAGAAATCATGAAGTTCCAAGAACACCCACATTTTTACCCTGTCCTCCTCTTCCTGTCTCATAGACTTGATTACTTGCTGTTCCCAAGCATTGTCCAAGTGTTCTATCCTCTGTGTTTTGACTAATGCTTCAGCCCATACCACCAGTCCCATCACCTCCCCATTCTACTTGTCAAGTTCTAACCCACCCTTCAAGTCCCACGAAAAGTGATATCTCTATCAAAAAACCCTCCTTACCATAACCAGAAGTAAGCTAGCTCCTATTCCTCACTATATTCCCTCTAGCAACTAATAGTGCTATGACTATGGTAGATGTTCCGTAAACATTTACTTAATGGACAATCAATTGTCCCTAGTAAATATCAGTTGTTCACTTGGCTTCTATTTAGCAGATCCCTGGGAAACAAGGGTATAACCCCATCACATAGAATCTCAGAATTGGAAGGATCCTCAGGGGGCCTATGGCCCAATTCCTACCTGAACAACAGCTCCCTTACAGCATTCTAACAAGTAGTCATCCAGCTTTTGCTTGAAGATCTCCAACTAGAAGTAACCCACTACCCACTGAGGAAGCCAATCTACTCATAGATGGCCTCTAATTATTAGGAACTTTTCCTTGCATCAATTCTAAATGTATTTCTCTTCAACTTCCATGCACTGATCTTAGTTCTACCCTCTAGGGCCAAGCAGAATAAAATTAATCCCTCTTCTACATGACAGTCCTCAAATGCTTCTAGTTTTGATCCAGCAAATCAAACATAATGTGGTGCCAGGTTATGTCAGAGTTCAGGAGATAATGAAATCCCTAGGGTTTGGCAAGACCCAGACAGAGTTTATAGCAATGGCCTGATGCCAGAGAGGTCAATATGGAGAGAAATATATTCCGATGGGAACAAAAAGCTTCAAAGAAATGACATTTTGTCTCCAGATATTTCTCTGCTCAAGATAGCATTCTTTTGTGGGAGCTACATTCTAGCCATACCCCCTCTTTGCTCGGCTAGATTTCTGCATCTCTTTAGAACACTTCTCTGAAATTCAAGGGGCTTGCTGAAAAAGTATGAGTAAAAAGTCTAGGGAATGCTGTTAGGAGCCCACCTGCTTATTTCTCCTTGGAAATATCATAATTACCTTGCGATAGCATATTATCAACCAGCTATTTGGAATAGGGGAATTATAGTAAGGGAGCCTCAGCCATTCAGCTTAAAATAAAGTCTCAAAATCTTCGCAAGACAGTTCAAATGGAAACAATTCAGTTTCTTGGCATGGCACTAGTATATTGTCCAGGTTTCACAGGCAGACAGATTTCACAGTCAGTATGACAACTCTGCATGGCATGCCTGCATCAAAGAAGGTGCTGTGCTCTATGAGTAAAGCAGAATTGCAGTAGTTCAAAAGAAATGTGAGATGTGCAAATTTAAAGACATCTCCACCCCAAATATTCATATGGACTATTTATGCCCAGCCTATGGTAGAGCATTCTGAGCTCATATTGGTCTAATCAACCACAGTCAGACACACTGCAGCCTGACTCCAACATAGTGATATCATTTTGGTCCTCTTCAAGGACAAAGGACAGCAACCAGTGTCTCAAAAAAAGCAGCAGTGGATCATGTAACTAACTAGAGTAAGCAAGGAAGAAACTTTCTGTTATTAATAGGATTGGACCTGTAAGTAACAGAATTCTAGAATGCCTCCCAAAGCACTGAGATCGTGGCTTGCTGGAATTTGATCATTAGAAGGCCAGTTCTCAGGCATGGACATTTCATGAAACCTTAACTCTGCCATTCTACTAGACACTGGACATAGTCCCTGTATCTTTGAGACTAGAATCTCCTTGACTATGTAGTTCCCCTTGCCCTCCAATACTTAGCTGGAGTGTGAAGGGCTTTGGGAGCTATAATTTGAATTTGACAAAGGCCATGGAATCACAGAACAGAGGTATAGTAAAAAGAGTGAGCCACAGGGCTCATTATTTGAATGAGTGGAAAGAGTACTATTGCTTGGTCCACAAACTTTCAGAAAGATCTCTCATTATATAAATTTTGAGAAGGATACCCAGACCTGATCAGTCCCCTGTGGGTAAGAACTCCTCAAAGATGAAATGGTGGCCAGCCTCCACCTTTTATGACGTCAATGGTTCTCTGTGGCTTCTATGACAAAAATACAAATTCCTCAACTTGGCATTTGAAGCCCTTCACAACCCACTCTACCTATCCTGGCTTATTTTACATTTGGCATACATTCTACATTTTAGTTGAACTGACCTACTTGAGGTTCCCCAAATTAGGCACTCCATCTCCCACTTCTGTGGCTTTGAACAGACTGTTCTTGATGGAATATCCTCTTCTCCTCAGCCCCTTAGAATCTCCAACTTCCTTCAAGGCTTAGTTCGTGTGACCCCTCTAATAAGAAGCTTCTTCTCATCCCTCTAGCTGCTAATGTTTTCTGCCTCCTCAAATTATCGTGTATATATTTGTGTGTTGTTAACTCACACATCCTCTGCAAAGTAGAATATAAGCTCCTTGAGGGCAAGTACTACGCCTAGCATATGATAGACACTTAATAAATGTTTACTGGCCTAGTTGCCTTGATGGTTGGAAATACAGTATTTTCATTGACATAAGGTGTAAGAGTCAAGTGCCTTATATTCTACCGCTCATTGGACAGATGAAGGTATACCATAGAAAGGTTTTTTTACCCAGGATATATGTACCTGGTACAGTCCAAAAATGAAATATAAACCTAAGTTACATAAGAGAAGAAACATTTTGAGTCAAAAATATGTCTGTCAGGAGATAAAGTTCTTCTTAGGGGAAAGATAGGAGACATCTTTATCAGAGTATCTACCATCACCAGAATTATTTCATAATCATCTTGAAATGCCACAGGTCCAGCAAAAAAATGCAGTGTTACTACTATCTACCAATAATAAAGGCAAATTAGCAGGGATTACTGCAAACCATGGAATTCTCATTGTCCTTGGCCAAGGCACATAGTTCACAGAACTGGACATTTCAGAAGTAGTTTTGCCCTATCTGCGGCCACCTCAAGTCCAAGGCAGCCATATGTAGAGCTTTTAAAAGGCCCACATGGATGGCAAACATGAAATGCTGTCTCTCAAGCTCTGATACCTACTACCTATGTGATAAATGTCACTTAAGCATGACTTAAGCAGATCGCTTAACTTCCTTGGGCCTCCGTTTCCTTGTTTGCAAAATGAGGGGGTTGGATTAAAAGGCCATGTCCCTACCAGTTCTGTATCTTTGATTTTAATGCATCTTTATTTTCACTAACCTTTGGTTTCCTTTGTAATCCTATGTATGGAATTTTACTTTATGCATTTAAAAACATTATTCTGAGGAGTCCATAAGATTCATCAGACTGCCAGAGGAATCCATGGCACAAGAAAAAAAAATTTTAAGAACACCTGGTCTAAAGGTTTAAGGTATGTGAATTTATCCAATGAGATTCTTGACTTATTGTTCTCACATCCTGGAAAATTCCACATCTCATCGTTTTCCTGTTTTAATCCAGTGAATTTTATTCACAAAATAATATACTGATACATAGTTTTAAGATAATAACATTAGAAGAAACAGGATAAAATCAAATGTATTAAAAAAAATGGGTTGAAAGCTCTTTCCCAGACCTGGCAGCCCAGAGATCCAATCTAATCGAATAAATATTTATTGAGCACCTACAAGATGCCAGGCACTGTGCTAAGCACTGGGTATACCATAAATAAATAAAAAGATAGTCCCTGCCCTCAATGAGCTTACATTCTAAAAGAGGAGACAACATACAAAAGGAATCAAGAATGGGGAGGGAAGAAGAAACAAGATAACCAAGGAACCCAGCATGGGGACATCTTGTTCTATGGTATTGAATCCAGGCAGTGCAACAGATAAAAAGTAGAGTCATCTGAGAGCCCAGGTTCTGCCTCCTTTGAAAGAAGATCTTGAAGGGGCAGCTAGGTGGCACAGTGGATAGCGTACCAGCCCTGAAGTCAGGAGGACCTGAGTTCAAATCTGGCCTCAGACCAAACACTTGATACTTATTAACTGTGTGACCCTGGGCAAGTCACTTAACCCCAATTGCCTAAAAATTTAATTATAAGAAAGGAGGAAGGCTTTTGGAAGTGTGGCACTCCACCTTTCAATCCTCCAAGCAGAAGGGAAAGGAGGTTGAGGGAGGTGGAGTCAAGACTTGAGTTAGCAACATGGCGGTGAGTTTAGAAGTGATCTTATTCTGTGGAGTTGAAACCTGACAGGGCAGCAGATGCAAAGTGGATCCCAAAGAAACATAACATAGGAGTCCAGATCCAAATCTCCCCTTTATGTCCCAGAAAAGCCAAAAATCAGAGCTCAGAACTACTGGAGAGTTAAACGCCAGTCAGTTGTGCGTCTCAGCCCTCAGAAACCTGGGTCTGGTCTCTGCTTCTTTCTCAGGGATGACTCAGGTGGTCTGATTATTCCCCCTAATGCTCCTATTCCTGCCCCCTGCTGCTTGGCAGTCACTCTGCTCTGGCCGTACCTCTTTCTCTAAATCCGCTCATGCCCAGGAGGTGCAACTTCCTCATCATTAAAAGTCTTGTTATGGGAATTCAGCTTCAGGGCAAGAAACAAGTCGCTTCTCTGCCTCAGACTATGTTGATGATTTAGTCTCTCTTGCTGTTCCCCTTATGAAAAGTCTCTACCTGGCCTGCATCTGACATCGTTTTCCCTTAGGCTGATTCCCTACCTGTCCGCTAGTCAACACGTTCCCTCATTGTCTTGACAGCTGAAGCTTTTAGGGGCTGATGCACCTTAAGCTTAACCCCTCACGGACTCACTTGTTTATGGGTGGGTACCCCTCTCCCCCCCCACTTATCTGCTACATTGTCAATTCTGCTCTTTGGGCCACGAGGACCAAACTGTTCAAAAATCTATAGTTAATGTCAGATTCATTACTCCCCATTCTTCTTTTTGACTAATAATACCAGGGCTTCAGCAAGAGGTAGAAGATCAAAACAAAACACATAAATAAAAACTTTTCCAGTTCTTTTTCAAAAACTCCTATAGAGGGTCAGTGTGTGGCCTGGTGATTGAGTAAATATAATCAGCTGAAACTGACATTCCCATTACTTAGTTTATCAAATGTGGCCCCATACTGGGACCAGATCCTGCAAGTCAGGGACAGGTTTTAGAATAGCTGCATGGACTTCTGGGATATGTAGTCTCCCCAGCCCAAGAAGACATTGGACTGTCTCAGGGTTGAGCTAAAAGTCAGAGTTTTCCATGGTGGTAGATTCCTCTTCTATAGAGATAGAGAAGAAAAACAGGTAGACGTAATTGCACAGATGGGTCAATGGGGGAAACAGAGGAAAATGGTGTTGAGCATGTCCAAATTCTACCAGGGTGGTCAGAGTATATGTCCACCAGGCAAATGAGGCATTCTCAGGACCCAAGTATGGTAAACTAGTCCTTTTCTGAAAAACCCAGTGGCTCGGGAGTGCTTCATTGTTTTTGTTTTTCTTTCCCCTCCCCTTATTCTTTCATATGGGCAGCTAGGTGGTGCATTAGGTAAAGACCAGGCCTGAAATCAAGAAGATTTATCTTCATGAGTTCAAATCTGGCCTCAGACGCTTAGTAGCTGTGTGACCCTGGGCAAGTCACTTCACTTTGTTTCCCTCAGTTCTTCATCTGTAAAATGAGCTGAAGAAGGAAATGGCAAACCACTCTAGTATCTTTGCCAAGAAAACCCCAAATGCGCTCACAAAGACTGAAGACATCTGAACTGAACGACTGTCTTCCCCAAAAAGACATTTAAATCTGGAGTTTATTGTTCTTTTTTTAAAAGTTGATTATTTGTTTTCAATAACATTTTCAAGCCAGCTTTCCTCAGATAAAGATAAGTTCTATCTTAATTGCTTTCGAATACTGCATGTCTTTAATTGAATGCTGAGTGCAAATAGGGGGTGATGGTGATTAGTACAGTAGCCAAACGATTAGAAACAGACTAGAAAAAGGATGTTAATATCTATCCAGATAGATAGGAGTTTCACCTTGGCTTGAGGACTCTGGGCTATAATTATGAAAGAACCCCATAGTTATGCTATTTATTAATAACCTGTGTCTTATAAGTTCCCTGAAAGAGCAAAGGAAGGGCTCTAAGGACTAAAACCATAAGCTCTTTGCTTGAAGAAGGCTGAGTCACTACAGCAGGGAAACCTCGGGTAATCTCCAGCCTGAAAGGAAATAGGTAGGTGAGCAAAGGGTTACAAGCCAAAAGTGACCCAGTGGGAAGAGACAGACCTTGTCTGGGAGTGGAATGTGGAAGGAATTTTGGTTTTGTTTGGGGCTTGAGACAGGAAGTCTAGATCCTTGGCCTTAAGGATTAACCTTTTTCTGCCTCTATTTCCTCATCTGGAAAATGGGGATAATAATAGCACCTATCTCACAGGTTATTATGAGGATAAAATGAGGTAATATTTGTAAAGCAAAGATACTGGAGTGGTTTGCCATTTCCTTCTCCAGCTCATTTTACAGATGAAAAAACTGAAGCCAAAAGGGTTAAATGACTTGCCCAGATTTGAACTCAGGAAGTTGAGTCTTCCTGACTCCAGGCCTGGCTTGGATGGAAGCTTCCACCACTAATCTATTAGACATACAAATCTCTGATTCCAACTACTATTTTGACATTTAGCAGATGATTTTCTTTTTAGGCAATTGGGGTTAAGTGACTTGCCCAGGGTCACACAGCTAGTATGTGTCATGTGTCTGAGATCGGATTTGAACTCAGGTCCTCCTGACTTCAGGGCTGGTGCTCTACCCACTGCGCCACCTAGCTGCCCCTAGAAGGTGATTTCTATTGAGGCTATTGTTGTTGTTGTTATTGGTACCTTGTTCTCAAACAGGACCAATGACATCAGGAGGGTGATGTCTTGACTTGGGAGTTAATTGGATTTAAGTGAGGTGGGGCTGTGTGAAGTCATCAGCCCCATTCTCCACCAGAATCATCAGGGTCCAGTGGCAAGACACCTTGGCAGTGGCCCAGATTGAGGTTATTAGCATAATTGTCAATATCCATACTTTTGTAAGGGTGGTGATCAGCCTTCAGATGTCTTTAAAAGCCATTGGGTGAACCAATCCTAACAGACTTCCTCTGTCATTCGCTCCACTTCATCCAATGACTTTCAAAGACATCAAAGATTTGAATATCTAATAGATTCATGGTGGAAGACTCCGTCCAAGCCCCGCAGAAGGCATTGCTTGAGGGGAAGGATACCAAGGCTGGAGGGGTTCCTTATGAACTTCAGAGAACCGGGAGAACTCTTTCCCCAGCATCCTACTAGTGTTTCTAGGGTCAGCAATGGTGAGTATAAATTAGGAGCCAAGAACAGATTGGACTTGATTTTTAAAAAAGCATTTTCAAGGCTCTAATAAAGAGCTCCACAGAGAAGCTATGTCATTCCAAAGGGCAACATCATGAGGGCTCCTGCAAAAGGACTTCCAGGAGCTGTGAGCTACCCTTTTGCCACACATGCTCTTTAAGCTTGACCTCACTTGTCCTGAAACTCTGATGTACTTATGGGAGAGTATGTCACAGACTTTTTGGAGGGAATTTTTTGTACCAACTGTTCTTACTAGACCATCTTAGGAAATAACTTTCTATAAGCTAATTAAATCTGGCTGACTAATTAATATTAAGGGCAATTGGAGGGCAAGCCCATTGATGAAAGCTTGTGAACTAGAGCATTAAGAAAGACCCTCCTCCCTAACTCCTCGAAGTTAATACTAGAATCCCAAGGGGGGGTTTCTACTCCCCAGTGCTAGTAAGACTTAGGAAAGTAGGAATATGCATAGTTGAGGAAAATGAGGTTCAAAGAAGGTCAATAGTCAATAAACATCTATTAAGTGTCTATTATATGTCAGGAATTGTGCTAAGCACTGTGGATACATGAGAAAAAGAAAGACAATCCTTGCCCTCAAGAAGCTTACAGTCTAATGAAGAAAGACTATACACAAAAGGAAGCTGAAAAGGAAACCGATAAATGAAAGTATGTATAGATTAATTTTACATATATGCCTATTTGTGTCTAATGGTGGCCATCTATCGGGGGGGAGGAAAAAAATTAATTTGCATGGTAACTGTTATATATTTAAAAGGAATAGCAAATTGTGTGTAGTAGATTTGCAGTTTCATGCACAATCATCTTTTTTAATTACACTGTTATAGAAATTCTTCTTTTATTTCATAAATTAAAACAAAATAAATTTAAATTAAAAAAAAAAGAAAAGGGGGAGGAGGTAACCAGGAGGTACCTGGTGCAGGGGCATGATATATGTGGAGTCAAAACCAAACAGAGCAGCTAATGGAAAACGAAGAGTTTAGTTATAAAATTTTGAGCCCTCTATTAAGAAAAGGGTTTGGGATTTATTGCTCTTCTCTCTAACCCTCTAGTTATAAGGGAGAAACAGTCTTCTCACACCTTAGTTCCCAATATGCACTCTTTAATCCAGTGAGACACTGGCCTTCTGGCTGTTCCCTTAACAAGATACTCCATCTCTTGCCTCTGGGCATTCTTTCTGGCTGTCCCCCATGCCTGGTACACTCTCCCTCACCCTCCTGGCCTCCCTGGCTTCTTCTAAGGCCTAACTAAAATCCCACCTTCTACAGGAAGACTTCCCCAACACCTCTTATTTCCAGTAATTTCCTTCCCTTCGTTATTTCCTATTCAGCCTGTGGCAGCTAGGTGGTGCAGTGGGTAGAGCACCGGGCGTGGACTCAAGTTGAGATGAGCTTCCTGAGTTCAAATCTGGCCTCAGACATTTACTAGCTGTGTGACTCTGGACAAGTCACTTAACCCTATTTGCTTCAGTTCTTTGTATGTAGAATGAACTGGAGAAGGAAATGGCAAATCACTCCAGTATTTTTGCCAAGAAAACTCCAAAACGGGACAGGAAGAGTTGGGCTTGTGTTGTAGTAGCCCACTGTGGCTATGACTTGAGGTAAAATATTTTCATCCTCCTGTAATTTATTTTCTCCATCTGGAAAAAGGGGTTAGTAACTGCCTCTTAGGGATGGGGTCAGGAATGGGGAACCTCTGGCCCTTGAACTGAATTGCACAACATTTAATTTCATCCAGCCTTTAGTAAGTACGGTAAAATTTTATCAGCTGGATACATTTTCCCTTGTCTTTTAAAATTCATTTTTGCCTATAGTAACTGAAACACAACATAGCTTTGAATGTCTTTAGAGATAATGCATTAAAGGACACCGGAAGAGGATGTTACTCCATGAAAAGGCTCCATTTACTCTATGGGTGTGCCATTTTGTGATCGTGTTCACGACCCAGTTAAATTCAGCATCCTGATGGGAGAAAGAATACCTAAGAAATTGCTTGAATAGTTATTCAATTTTTAAGAAGGGAATTGTGACAAAATGCTGGCATGAGTCAGGGAGAAAAGGTCCAGTTACAATAAATGAAAACACAGGAAGCCTATAGACTTAAAAAAAAAAGATCCATTAGAAGCCCAAGATGACTATGAGCTGAGGAAAAAAAAAATACCAGTTCCTTGAAACTAAAAACCAAAATTATGTATTTCCAAAAAAATGGTATTTGTCCAAGTGAAAAGAATAGGGAAGTCTTCAAAGCAGAGCAGGTAAGAAATTAGACCAAAAAAGAACTTTGAGGAACTCCAAAGCTTAAAAGAAAGCACATTGCGTTAACACAGTGTCCAGCACGTAGCAGATACTTTATAATGTTTGTTGACTTGACTTGATTTGACATTGATGCAATGAAAGAAGTCCTAGATTTGAAGTCAGAGAACCTGAGTTTAAATCTTGGCTCCTCAATTTACTGCTGTATGAGCTTGACCAAGTCACATATCTTCCCTAGGCTTTAGTTTCTCCAGTTGTAAAATGAAGAATTGGATTATATGTCCTATAAAGTCTCTTCTGGGAAGCTGGGGGCTGCAGTGGATAGAGTGCCAGACCTGGCATCAGGAAGACTCATCTTCTTCAGTTCAAATCTGACCTCAGACATTTACTGGCTATGTGACCCTGGGCAAGTCACTTAACCCTATTTGCCTCCATTTCTTCATCTGTCAAATGAGCTGGAGAAGGAAATGGCAAACCACTCCAGTATCTTTGCCAAGAAAACCTCAAATGGGACCATTAGAGTCAGACATGACTGAAAAAAACAACAACAAAAAATCTCTTCTATCTATACTAATGATCCTAAGATCATAATGGATCCAATCCAGACAGATAAGAATGCAGGACGGGTTCAGGAATATTGGCATTCAAGTCTTACTTCTGACACATGCTAACTGTGTGACACTGGACCCCTTTGATCTTGTTTCCTCCTGCATAAAATGGGAATAATAACTGTATTCTTGAAGGAGTTGTTATGAGGTTCAAATGAGATAAAGTACTTTGCAAATTTCAAAGCTCTATTCAAATGCCAATTCATTTCTGAGAGGCATTGTGGATATAGTGCTGGGCTTAGAGTCACTGAAACCTAGATTCAAATCCCACATCAGACATTCACTAGCCATGTGACCTTGGGGAAATCATTTAATTTCTCTGTGCCTCAATGTCTTCATCTGGAAAATGAAGGTAATCTACCTCACAGGGTTGTTGTGAGGATTAAATGAGACAATATATGGGAAAGTGCTTTGTGAACTTTAAAATACTACGCTGCATAAATGTGAATTATGATAATGGTGATGTTGATAGTGAAAACTTCTGTAAAATATAACAAAAGGGAAAAAATCAACCAGAAATTCAGTGGGACTATGTAATGGTAAAAGAGATAGGAAATGACAGGGGATGTGTGTATGAGTATCAAAGCAAGGGGTTGGAAAGAATGTCCTTGGCCATGGTTCCTTTCAGAAGCTGGGATGCTACATCGTTGGTCAGTCATCTCAGTTTGTCTGACTCTTTGTGACCCCTTTTTGAGGTTTTCTTGGCAAAGATACTGGAGTGGTTTGCTATTTCTTTCCTCAGTTCATCTTACAGATGGGGAAACTGAGGCAGGCAGGGTTAAGTGACTTGTCCAGGGTCACACAATGTCTGAGGTCAGATTTGAACTCAGGAAGATGAGTCTTCCTAACTCCAGACCCAGCACTCTGTATGCATTATGGCACCACCTAGCTGCCCTCAGTAAATATGGAGATACTTCCTATTGGACATTATATGTATGGCTGACTTTTCCAAATAGCAAGCAATCACACACACACCCCTTTCTTTCCTCTTCATATCCTAATGTAAACTGCTATAGAAGGGAAAAGAGTGGGAGAAAGTTCTCTGAATAACTGATCAGATAAGCTTCACTCAAAATTATCCTGCCTCTTCCAGGTTTTCACTCTCTTTGAGGAGGAAAGCTTCTTGCCGTGATTTCAGCATTCAGGGCTTCCTTCCAATAAACTACAGTGCCAAGCTTATCGTTGACTTTGATTCCTTTCCCTCGTCATCCCCCCTCATATCAAAAACAAATCTCTAAAAGGATTAGATGGTTCTTTCTGGGCATATCACAAAGCTGTTCTCAGGGTGGATAGGGACAGCCAACATGAGACCTGAAATAAGTCTGATTTTATTTTTTACTTTCAGTTCCGAATTCTCTCCCTCCCTCTAGTCTCTTCCCACCCATTGAAAAGGCAAGAAATATGATACCATTATTCATATGAAATCATGCAAAA
Organism: Phascolarctos cinereus; assembly: GCF_003287225.1. NCBI lineage: Eukaryota > Metazoa > Chordata > Mammalia > Diprotodontia > Phascolarctidae > Phascolarctos > Phascolarctos cinereus. The sequence continues at coordinate 231,422,253 of NW_027555736.1, forward strand.
CATATCTATGCATTAACCATGTTCTGAGAAAAAGAAAAAGAAAAATAAAGAAAAAAGATCATTAATCTCTACTCTGAGCCCATCAGTTTTCTATCTGGAGGTGGACAGCTTTTGATATCATGAGTCCTTTGGAATTATGGTGAATCATTGCATTGATCAGAGTTACTAAGTCTTTCACAGTTGATTAACTTTGTGGTTCAGTCATTTTTTTTAGTCATGTCCTATTCTTCATGACCCCATTTGGGATTTTCTTGGCAAAGACATTGGAGTAATATGTCATTTCCTTCTCCAGTTCATTTTACAGAGGCAAACAGGGTTAAGTGTCACACAGCTAGGAAGTGTCTAAAGTTGCATTTGAACTCAGGTTAGTCTTCCTGACTTCAGCACTAGTGTTCTATCCACTGCTCCACCTAGCTGTCCAGATTATCTTGACAACGCTGCTATTATTGCTTGGATTGCTGAAATAAGAGTAAATCAAAGCAGTGTGTGATAAGACCTGACCAATTTTCCTAACTTCCTTCATATTGATCAGAATAATCTGCAAGTGCTATTTTTATCAACCAAATTACAACAGAAAGGACACTGGCACCAATTATTATAAACTCATGTGGAAGCACAGCCAGTGAAAATCAGTCGCCACCACAAGGAGACCAAAAGGCCCTAAAAAGTGCATTGGTCAGCAAACACTTAACTTCCTTGCCTAGAAGATAGAGACATGCTAGCCAAAGGCAACAGTGACTTAGCAACCTCATGTGGCCCACAGTTCTCCCAAGTGGGGCCAGACCAAATTAAAATGTAATTGGGGAATAATTAACAACATAAATACAAATATAATACAACATAGATCATGTTAAGTTGTGGTTCTCTAAGTCAATATGTGGACTGCAGGGATCTGTTTCTAGTTTCTATTTGAATTTCACAGCACTGACTTTGAATATAAACTAATTTGTAAAAATCTTATCAATAAGCTTTTATCAAGAGATTACTATACAGTAGGCATCAGTCTTGTGGGGAAGGGGGAAGAATGACAAAATCATCTTTTTTTTTCAGGCAATTGGGAGTTAAGTGACTTGCCCAGGGTCACACAGCTAGTAAGTCTCAAATGTCTGCTCTGAGGCCGGATTTGAACTCAGGTCCTCCTGACTTCAGGGCCGGTGCTCTATCCACTGCACCACCTAGCTGCCAAGAATGACGAAATTATCGTTAGCAACATTACCACATGAAGTAAAGAGAAGCAGTAGACCAGTAAAGTCAGTGTAAAGCAGGGCTTCTTAACCTTTCTTGTGTCATGCACCCCTTTGGTGGTTTGGTAACAGTCTTTTCAGAATTTTTTAAATGCCTAAAATAAAATACATAAAATTATAAAGGAAACCAATTAGAGGGAAATATGGTGATCAATATACTTTTTAAGAGAAGTTCAAAGGCCTCAGATTAAGAACTCCTGATTTAAAGAAAGTTTGGTGAAAGATCCAGCTAAGCAAAGTCACCATGATGGCATTTCAAGAAGGAAATGGAAGGAGGAAAACAAACTAAAATAAAATGGAAAAAAGATGCGCCAAGATTTTTATGACAAATTCTTTTTGCCATAAAGGTTAGTAGAAATGCTACTCTTGTATTTTAACATCAGAGTTCCAGATATAAAGAATTGTGATGATAGATTTGGAGTTAGAGAGGGCTTCACAGGACATCTAGTCTATCCCTATCATTTTATAAATAAGGAAACGGAGGCCCAGAAAGTTAAATGACTTTCCCAAGGACACAGGTAGTTGTGACTAAGGCAGGATTAAGGCATTGAGGGATCAGTCCACAGAATATCTGACGAAGGAGAAGATCTCAAAGGTGCGGAAAAAAAAATTCAGCCCTTATTATTACGAAAAAGAGGAAACAGAGAATATCAAATTCACAACCTATATATCTACTTTCCCATCTATAAACAATTTTCATGAACATCATCTACACCTTTTTTGTATCATAGACCCCTTCAGCAGTCTGGGAAAGCCTATGGACCCCTTCACAAAATAATTGTTCTTAGTTGAAGGAAATGTTAATTTCAGTTAGAGAAAATCAAGTGAAATTAGTGAAAATAAAAATACAATTTTGTTTTTACCATCCAAGTTTGCAGACATCTCCTAAAATCTATCCACAGACTTCTCGTGGATAAACCTTGGACCAGAGGTTAAAAACCCTGACCTATACATTCATTAAAGGCATTCTAAATGAGAGTCTTATTAGGAAACAGAATGGCTTTCACAAGTGACATTACACAGTAGACCTCATCTTTTCCATTTCACAATTGACTGAAAGATGTAGAGGATACAACCTTTTGGCATACGATTCAGTAGAGCAAATGTAACCTTTAAGATTCTCTTACAACAAGTTATTTCCCATTGTTAGGTGAAAATCTCAAGATTTCATGAAAGACACACTAAAGATACTGTTGGTCCACAAATATTTGATCATAAACATAAAGTGAAGCACAAAACAGGGAGGTGTATGTGTCCGTCACTGTGATAGAGGAGTTCTGGGGCAGAGTCCAGATTGGAGAGGAGTCCCTATAAATGTCGAGGTCTTCTAACCACCCTTGTTTACTGATAACAGCATGTTGATTTTATAAAGCCCCAGAGTTTTACAGAGATATCTGGAAGAGAACTGTAACCACTCACAAGACTGGCCTGCTCATCCACTCAGAAAAAGTCAAGTGTGAAAGAAATTATTATTAAATAACCAATTGCCAATATTGGGGAGATCCAGGGTTTGTTTCACTTCCAATTTCCTCATTTGAAGATTCAGTCAAAGCTTAGTTCTCTGAAGGGCAGGGTTGATGATAAGATGAAATCTTGGGTGAGATTTACCCAGATGGGAAAGCTTAGATCTGATCAAAATGTAAAGAGACTCTAGTGTAGGTGAATTTGGGCTCATTGTGCTCTAGTTAGACAGGTTTGAGTGGAGGTAGACTCCCTTTGTCTAGATTGCCCTAGGTGGAGGAGGTCTGGGTAGAGATAAGTCTCTTTATCCAAGACTGAATGATCAAACCCACATCCCCCAGCTCCTCATTAGAATAGGTCTGACTCTCATTATAATATTCATTCTGTCATTAATTATTAACCAATCAGAATTGACCACCACCTGTTAGGAACACCCACTCTTCCAAGGGTATATAAGTATCAAGAGGCCTCCAGGAGGGGTCTTTGTTTACAAGAAAAGGCCAAATGATCATCCTTTTATTAATTATTCACTAACCATAACTAATAAAAATGATTTATTACCCAGAAATTATGCCTCTCAAACCTTTCATTCATCACAAATGCATGAAAGTTATCAATTGCCAAGGTTATGACATCAAGTTGAAAGTACAACCCAGACAAAAAAAGGGGGGGCAGCTAGATGGCCCAGTAGATAGAGCTCCTGCCTTGGAGTTAGGAGGACCTGAGTTCAAATCCTGCTTCAGACACTTGACACTTATTAGCTGCGTGACCCTGAACAAGTTCCTTAACCTTGATTGCCTCAGCCAAAAAAAAAAAAAGAAAGTACAACCTAGTATTAATCTCTGTCTAGGACTGAAAGTACAAATGGAAAAAGAGCTGGATTCAGAATTAACAAGAAGAGGAGGAGAAAAGTGAGCTGTATTATCTTCAGGAAATCGCAAATCTCCTTTAATATCCCTAGACTTCTCCTTGAAACAGAAACACATCTTTTAATACCAATAGTCTACTGGTATCAGTATATGGTTATAAACTGCTCTACCCCAAATCCAGTGCTCTTTTCAGTACAGAAATAGTTCTAGCAGTCATTTACAATTCTTCATCATACACTATTGCTATTATTGTGAACAACATTCTTTTGGTTCTGCTCACTTCACATTGCATCAGTTCATGGAAGTCTTCCCAGGTTTTTTTGATGTCATCCTGCTTCTCATTCCTTCTCACACAGTAATATGCTATCCCAATCACATACCACAGCTTGTTTAGCCAGTTTCTTGTGGCTAGATAGGATATAAAACATGGTCTGGGGCTGGCTGGATAAAATAGACAGATGAATTTCTACTCACTCACCAGACCAGACAGCTAGCTCTTTCCTAGGGCAGAGCTCCAAATATTAATTCTTCCGAGGAGGTAGGTGGGTAAGTGAGCATGATCTCTGTGGGTCAGTTCTAGAGAGTGGCTGCTCTAAGTGGGAGGTAGGGACACTCTCAGGGCAAAGGATAAGATGCTTGGTAAAACCAGGAATGATTTGCCTGCATGAGATGTTCTATACTTTTCACTATACTTTTCCTTAGCAGAGCAAATAGAAACAAAATAAAAGTTGAGCAGTTATACTTTCCATCATCCATTATTCTTGCTGACACCTCACAAGATATCTTGGGGTTTATGAGCTAGATTCCTTTTGTAAGGACAATGCCTTAAACCCAAAACTACTTTGGCTCTCATTGATTGGTCGACAATAGATCTCAGCCCAACCCTTACTTGGTCATTGTTGGGGCTTTGATGGTTCAGAGTGAGCGTAAATAGCAATTGTTTCTGTTTTGGCCAGAAAACCTGCGAGTCTTCCCCTCCTAGGCTGATTTTTTTTTGATTATGTAAAAGAGGTAGTTCTTTGCCTCATTTCTTACTTAGCCTTAATCAATGAATAGCGTTGCCTTGTACAAACTGAGACCTGGGAAAGACCTTAGCTTAAAAAAATTCAAGGTCTCCCATTGTATCCAGGGCCATCTCCAGTCATCCTGATCTATATCTTGCCACTGGTCCCACAAGGTTCTGGAGGAGAAAGTGAGGCTGGTGATTTTGCACAGCCCTCCTCACTTAGATCCAATTTACTTGCAAGTCATGACATCACCTTCCTGATGTCATGTTCCTCTTTGAGAACAAAGGACAGACAAGAAAAACAACAGCAACAGTAACAACAACAATTTCCTTTAGCAGAGCAAATAGAAACAAAATTAGAGTTCAGCAGTTATACTTCCCATAATTCATTATTATCATTCACTATACTCTCACACAGTGGCTCTATCCTTTCTTTGATCTTACTCTTTCCCCCAATATGGTTTTTAAAAAGGTTTTTTTTTTGTCCTTAGCTTTCCTTGCCAGCCTCAACTCATTCTGAATTTTAGTGCATCTGACATTATTCTTAAAACATTGCCATGTTTTAGTATTGATTCTCCATTCATTATATACTCTTCCATCTTCTGTACATGTCTTCCAAAAATCTAATTTGTTTGATGAATTCCTTGTCCATCTATATCCTACCTTTCCTTTTTCTGAGCCCTTGGAAATCCACCCACCAAAAAATCATAGGTGCACGTCATACTATACTCAGATGTTACATCCTTTTCTATCACAAATTCTAATATAGGAAGGAATTTATCAGGAGATCTTTGATCAATTAAAGGCACCTCCAACAGACATGATGAAATCATTAGATATAAATGGCAGATAACTGAGATAATGAGGTATAAGGGTTTTCCCCTTATAGATTTTGAGTATTTTCATGTATAGGATGTAGAAACAAGTAACAGGAAAATGAAGTATGAGAGAATGCTTCTTTCTAACATCAAAGTGGCTCGTTTACGTCTTGTAAAGGGTATTTCCCTTCGTTTATAGATTTCTTTATTCATTTGAGAACTATGATGAAGTTCCTTAATCAAACTAATGGAATTATAGGATGACTAGTTGACTAATGGATTAGACATACCCTTGGTGACCTTTAAGAAAATAACAAGAGAAATTGCTGAAGAGACAGTCATATCTGGAATGCTAGGATAGAAACTGCTACGGTAAAAGAACCCAGCTGTTAAGAAAGAATCACTTTCTGCCTTTTCCCCTTGCTTCTCTTTCAGAGTACATTGAGGAGTAAGGAATAACTCTCTCCTTTCTCTCCTTCTCACTGATAATGGTAGCTTACAGCAGAGCAGTTCCCCCAAAGGAGACACAGTGCCTAGCAGAGAGCACTGTGAGTGCCCAGACAGCCCAGAGAATACAGACCTGGAGTTGAGTTGGGCTTCAGAGGAACAGGCATAAGGGAGCTCAGCAGAATAACATGCCTAGCAGAGATACTGCATCTAGGGGAAATAGCTACTTGAGCAAAACAATATGAGCGATATGAGTTGTGTTTACCACATGTGTTCTCTAAGTATGTGTGCTTCTCTACGAAAATACTCTGTATGTGCCCATTCTTCCCACTGACTTTGTGTATATTTGTGGGAAAGCATAACCCAATTTTATAAGGAAAATATTTTGTTGTTACAATTCATGCTATGCTATTTTAGTAAATGCCTTATCTTTGAGCTAGTTGTATCAACTGACTGACTGTTAAAGGTTGATTCATTGGTAGGGGCACAGGAGCTATAGTTTTAGTTAGATGAACTCAGAGAGTACTTTGAACCTAGTGGAGTAGTCACCCAAGGGCCCCAATCTTTATATGTGGGGGGGGGTAGGAGTATCTCCAGAGTACAGCCACACTAAGTTGACAGATTTAATTAGATGAGACCTTGAAAATCATCTAATCCAATCTCAGTACATATAAAGGATCTGAAGCCAAAAAACAGAGAAGCAACGTGCTCAGGGTCACACAAAAAGTAAGTAGCAAAGTCAGAATCTGAACCCAAATCCCATGACTCCAAATCTAGCACTCGTTCTCCTGCAACAAACTGCCTCCTCATAGAGTAGTTGATTTTCCTCAAAATCCCCATCACTTCTACTACTGCAACCAGTTCTTTCTTTTGGAGAAGATGCAGATTCAGAATAGTTGTTCCTCTTGTTATTTCTTCTACCTTTTGAAGAATAAAATAGTCATTATGACAAGCCAAGAATTTGGATAAAGCACTGGGCTTGGAATCAGGAAGGCTCATCTTCATGAGCTCAAATCCAGCCTCAGATACTTACTAGTTGTTTCACCTTGGGCAAGTCACTCAACCCTATTTGCCTCAGTTTCCTCATCTGTAAAATGAGCTGGAGAAGGAAATGGCAAACTACTCCAGTATCTTTGACAAGGAAACCCCAAAAGGGGTCCTGGAGAGTTGGACAGGACTGAAACCACTAAACAAGAGCAAGAAGAATTTATTAGCTTTTCTGCTTTTGGTTTTTTTTTCTCTCACTGTCAGCAGGCTTTGTTAATACCAAGGACCTAGATGAAAATGTAATCCGAGGAATGCCCTTGAGAACTGTGCTTTTGTGTTTCACTTGCAGAGGCATATCCTTCCTAATTAAAATGGCAAAATTTAACTTCTTGAAGCTACCCAGGAGTCAGGGTGAGTTCTACTCATTTCCACCATTATTTAAGAGGTGGGTGACAGCCCCTCAATAAACCTGTCTCTAGGCAAAAAGGCTAGAAGGAAGAATATAGGAGAGGAGGAGAGAACAGAGGAGCAGAGAGGAATATAGGAGAAGAGCAGAGAAGAAAAGAATAGATGATCACTATTTCAATATCCTTATGGCTAGAATATACCATCAGGGGCTCAAGAACATAGCTGCCTATAGCAATATCGCTAAAGATTCAATAGCACAACTGAGTCCAAGTCCAAATATTAACTAACTGTGTGATATTGGACAAGTCAATTCAAGGCTCTAGATCTCAGTTACCTCATCTGTAATATAAAGTAGTTGAATTAGATGATCCCTAAGGTCTTTCTAGCTCTAAATGCTATTATTCCCATCATTAACTCTCCCGATCCCATGATCCCCTGCCTAAGAGCCTGCTGATCAGAATTCTGGCAAGCAGTCATTTTTTTCCTGCACTGCAGTTGACCTTCCAGCAATTCCTACATAGTTGTGTAGAGCTTTACAGCTTACAAAGGGCTTTCTCTACAAGCTAAGTAGAGAAGTATTACTATCTCTGCTCAACATATGGGGTAACCGAGCCTCAAAAAAAAAAGGGAAGTGACTTGCCCTCCTAAGCTAAAAAATAATAGAAATGGGGCATGCCTACAGGTCTCTGAAATTCAGGGCCAGAGCCATTTCCAGTACACTGTACCACCATTGAAGAGCAACTCACACAGCCAAGAAAGATATTGGGATGCAAGACAAGTTCTTTTTTAAATACCCTGTCCTCCTGGGTCTACCCCAGTAGGTGAGCTTTCATCTGTACTACATGAGGGAATGTCAAAACAAATAAGGTTGCCAACCCCAACAAGGAGTGCTTATACCTTCAACTTTTGAAAATATAAAATAGAATTTAGGGGGGAAATATTGTTTGACAGTAGGCAAATTCAATTTAACATTTACTAAGCACCTACTATGTGCAGACCATTGGGCTAGGTGCTGAAGGAGATAACAAAGATAAATTAAGGAGACTGATTAGAAGGGTTCCCTTATCAATTTGGCAAAGTAACAAAAATGGTAAGGGTGTTTTTTTTGGGGGGGGTCTTGTGTAGCAGGCTTTTTCCTCACCCCTTTGTATAAATCCCATAGACAAGCATGTGGGTATGTCTTACAAGATGAGAGTATCAACCCTTTACCTTCACCCTTCGGCCTGCTACATGAATTATCTCACATTGAGTTCAAAGATAATAAAGGGGTATGTTCTGATATTGTCTCATGCATCACCACAAATACAAAAACTAGATCATTTCTTAATTAATTAACCTTGAGCCCCCATGCTACTTTATAAAAACTGGAAAAAATCTCTTTTCCTATAAATGTAACTCTTTCAGTATTAAACTCTGTTCTCATAGGCTTAGGGACAATCAGCTAAATAAATGATAAAAGTAGCAGATAATGAAGATATGCACATATATGGATATATTATATATATACTATATATATATACATATATATACATAGATCCATGCATATATATGGATATAGAGATACAGTTATAGATATATGTGTGTATATGTATATGTATAGGGGTTTATATATCCACATGTATGTATTTGCATTCTCTGTTCCTGTTCATAATTTACATATATATATATATACATCTAATAAGCATGTACATAGCCATATATTGGCTATATATGTCTATACACACAATATATAGCAGCTGTAAGAGAAGATACAACCAGTCACCTCTAAATATTAACTATAACTACTGACTCTTCTACAGACACTGAAACTGAAGTCTAACCAGTCATTTCTCCCAGGATGGCAGCCAAAATGTCTCAGGAATTTTCCTTTCTCCTCACTCCAATCCATTCTCTGCTCAGCTGCCAAAGTGATTTTCCTAAAGTGCCAGTCTGACCATGCCCCCTCCCCGCAATCCCAATCAATAAACTATAGTAGGTCCCTATTACCTTCAGGATCAAATGTAAAATTCTCTGCTTGGCATTTCGAACTCTTCATAACCTGGCTCGTTCCTACCTTTCCAGGCTCCTTACACTGTACTCTTCCCCTCTAAACTCCATTCCCTCTACAATCCTGCTGAAATCGATTTGCATTTCCTCTCACATAACACTCTATCTCCCATCTCCATCTATTTGCACTGGCTGTCCCCCATGCCTGGAATACTCTTCCTCCCTACCTCCTACTCAGCTTCCCTGGCTTCTTTCAAGGCTCTAGTAAAATCTTACTTTCTGCAGGAGGCTTTTCCCAGTTCCTTCCTTCTGATATTAACTTCCATTTTCACAGTAGGTATACTGTACATGCATAGTTTGTTTTGTGTTGTTTCCCCCACTAGAATGTCAACCCCTTGATAGCAGGCCTAGGAATTTCTTGGGCAGTGTTAAGTGATTGCAGAGCTTGGTGTGCAGCTCCAGGAGTATCAAGGGACTAAATTAAGAGAAGGAAGCGTAAAAGAACTGGACTTTGCCCTCTGCTACTGTTGTGAATTATTCATAAAAATACAGTGGAAAGGGAGCTAATTCTCCAGCAAACCCAAGTTTACTTTAAGTGCAAGTCCAAAGAGCCGTGCCATAGTGCCATAGCAGTGCCACATAGAATGTGTCCTTATGGTAAAAGTAGGACTGACCAGAATTCTAAAGGGTTGACTTCCTAGCAACCCCAAGTTTATTTTCCTTTGGAATAGAGAGTCCAAGCCACAGGGCAGCAGGATAGCTCTAGGGCATTATATCAAGCCATGGGAGGAAGAAGGGACTTACTAGAAAGAAAGATGTATTGTTTATTGGCTACAGAAAGTCCTCAAAGTATTTTCTGTGGGATGAAATAATGTCCATCTGTTAACAATTATACAATTATCTTGAGATCAGGACCTGATCTTCATCCACATCTATGGAGATTGAGACATGAGTGATTTTTGGTTTGATGCTGCAAGAGGAAAAATTTGGGTAGAATTGGGAATATGCTCGAGTCAGCTCAAATGGGCTCAAGAGAGCAATTGTTAAGTTTTCAGTGTGAGTATTTACACATGGGAAAATGCTACAATTAATGGCTTGAATTATTGTTTTGTTAAGAAAATGATGGAGAAAATGTCACGAATGCAAATTAAACTTAAAAATGTGACATGGGTACATTTTCCCCCTAGACAGCTGGGTTATAAACATTTAACAGCACAGCCTCGGATAGGAGCAAAAATAGCCAAAGACTTATGATTTTTAAGATTCCCCTACCCCATTGAACCCAGTACATGCAAATTCAATGTATGGGGGACTGGGCTATGCATTATGTGAATTAAATATGGTTCTTCAGCTCATTTAATTTGCAACCTACTTGGGGTATGATGTTCACATTTAACTATAATAAACATTAATACACAATAAATACATTAAGGGGAAATGAAGTATTAGGAAAGGTAGATGGAAGGAATAATTTTTTTGGTAAAGGAGGAGACTCAGGGGGGTTTCATTGCATAGAAAATACATCAAAGGGGCAGCTAGGTGACACAGTGGATAGAGCACCGGCCCTGGATTCAGGAGGACCTGACTTCAAATCCAGTCTCAGACACATAACATTAAATAGCTGTGTGACCCTGGGCAAGTCACTTAACCCCATTGCCTAACTAAAAAAAAATACATCAAGGACTCCTAGTAGCCTATAAACAATATAATACTTCCTTTCTAGTGAGTCCCCTCTTCCTCCCATGTCCTAATATGATGCCCTAGAACTATCACGCCACCCTGTGACTTGGAATCTCTGAGGGAGGGCTTCATGAAGGTGGCAGCAGTAAACCTGCATCTCTTCTTGAATAAGAAAGATTTCAAAAGGTGCAGATGGAGAGAAGAAATTGTCAGGCATAGGCTAGGCATAGGCATAGGCAATTGTCTGAACAAAGTTGAGAAAACACAGGACATCCACTGGAAATAGCCATTCGGTCGGCAGGTTGAGGGTACTTGGCTGGGAAGGATGTGAGATAAGGCTAAAGTTTGTTTGCAGCCAAATTAGGCTTGGTTGGTTTGTGTCATGCCCTGAATGGAAACATTTTGTGTTGGTTTTCCTTTTCAGAACCAAAATTGCCTCCCTGTGGAATTTGCCATCAAAAATAAGTCTTAGCGCTCATTCGGAGTTTTGAAATTTTCCCACTGCTTCTGTCTCTTCAATCATAAGCTAAGTGTGAGCCCTATTCCAAGTCAGTAATATGCTTTTAATAGAAGAGGTATAAAAAAGTAAAGAAATCTCTCCAATCTTTCTTTCTATTTCTCACCAATTAAAGTGTTTCCTTTTCAATCTCATTTAGCATTATCCTAGTTTTAATATCTTTCTCCTTCAACTACATTCCACAATAATTTCCTAAGGGAATGCTGAGTCTTTTGTATTACATATCTCTATTAGCCTACAAGTCTCTCATCACCAGAAACACTTTTAGTGCAATAACCCAATTATTTCAAGGGAGATTGGAAACAGGGAAGCAACCTGCAAGGACAATTATGTTTGTGTGAAGCAGCTGGCAAAGAGATTGAAAGTTGTTTAAGGAGGGAGGCTTTGCCCACTGAGCTAGGGGAGAAAGAGAAGTGGAAAAGGGGAAATAGCATCTCACATTCCATATCCCTTTAAGGCTGGTGATGCATTTTCCTCATAACAACTCAGTGAGGGAGATATAACAAGTATTATTCCCATTGACAGAGGCAGTGTGGCATGATGGATAAAGGATTGGCTTTGGGATAAGGAAGAACTGGGTTCGTGGTCTGGCCAGTGTGATAGTATTTAACTTCTCCATGCTCCAGGCAAATCTCCAAGAATATAGGTTGCAGAGGAGGTGCAAATCTGCATTGGTAAAAAGAGTTTCCTCACCCAGGAATTCCCTAAGCCAATGAAATCATGGGTCCAATTCCTATGCCCATCCTGATTTTATAAATGAAAACTAGGGACTCAAACCGATGTCTCTCCTAATGCTAAGTTCAAAACTCTTTCTGTTGCTCCTAATTAAAGTGACTCAGGAGAACTAAAGTGAATTATTTTGGTATCTAAGGGCATGGGGTACTTGCCTTTTGGGGAAAATATGTTGAAATCAAACAACTGGTTTTCCTGCCCATATAACACATAAAAGGTTTAATTTAAAAGAATTTTAAATTTCATTATGAGTTGTTTTGGTTCTGTGTGTGCATATCCTCAAATAAAGGGCATTTCCAGAGTAAGATTAGGTGCCAGGGCTCAAGAACCAATCACATTAGCAGGGTCAGATTCCCCAAGAAAAAAATGCTATTTGTCCAGGAAACTGTAAAATAACTTTGACTTGGAGCACATCCATTTATAGAGGAGAGATAAGACATTGTTTAATGGCCTGTCACTACTGGAAACATTGCTTTGTGGTCTGCTATCATGGAAAATGGCAAAGCAGTCTGTCAACTAGCGTTTATTAAGCACCTACTATGTGGTAGTAGGTACGTAGGTAGTAGGTAGTAGATAGTAGGGATACAAAGAAAAGCAAAAAATAGCCATTGCTCTCAAGGAGCTCACAGTCTAATGGTAGTTGGAAGAGCATTGGGCTAGAAAGTCACAGAGACCTAGGTTCTAGACTTGACTCTATCTTGACTCACTAGACATATGACTTTGGGCAAGTTCTTTCATTTCTCTAGTTCCCCTCTCTGTAATAAAAAGGAAGAGAATAACCACTTTCTGCCTGGTAGAATTGTTAGGAACAAATGAGAAAACAAATGTGAAAGCCCTTAGGGGAAAAAAATATGAATGTATATAAATACCTTAAGTTGCCCTGAGGCAGAAAGGAAAGAATATAACTCAAAGGGTTCTTTTCTGCCTAGGTGTGGCTGTGGGTCTGACTAACAAAAGAGCTGAAATATGTTGATTAGCCTTGTGCAATTTCAGTTTCATAAAAATAGCAAGACTCCTTTTGAGAAAGATGAAGCCTAAGCAGTGAAAGGCAACTCCAGCAGATGGTGGCAATTCATCAAGGAAGAAGAAGCCCAGAAATAGCTGTCAGCAGCAGCTCATCAAGGAAGCATTCCAACAGCAGATGATAATAGTGGTAAAGCAGCAAATGAAAGCTCTGGAGACAAAAAAGAATGGCAGGTTTGGAGGCAGAGCAGAGCAGCAATGGGTACAGCTAGTTGGTGGGAGACGGGGCTGTAAGAGATGTTCTAACTGAGATAGCATCCACCCCAAACCATGAATTGTCTCTTCCACTAAAGATATAGAAAAGCATGAGTAACTATACATCTTTGGGCATGGTGAGGGTACATGGATTTTCCATTTTCCCTTCTTTCTTTGCTATTTTGTTCTAATTAAAAGCTTTACTATTTGATTTGTGGTTACTGACTTGTAGAGAATGATAAGGATGACTGCTAAAGCTGAATTTGCATATTTTTAGTACCCAGTATAGCCCAATCTGAACCTGGGCAGTAGAAATCTGTGCTAACTGTGTATCCTGGTAAGAGGCATACCAAGATCCATACCACAGTAAGTGTGGCATAGCAGAATATTGATCCTTGAATTAGGAAGACCTAGGTTTAAATCTCACATCCAACACCATCTGTGTTACCCCTAGGCAAGTTATTTAACCTGTCTGAGGCTTAGTTTCCTCATCTGTAAAATGGGGGTAAGAATACCTATGTTTTAAGCCTACACTGCAATAATTGTTTTAAGGCTACAATAAAATAATGTATATAGACATCTTGCAAATCTAAAATCACCTTATCAATGTCAGCTATTAGTACAGCAATTCCCTTTTAGCATTATGTAGAGATCAACTCCAGTTCCAGTAATTCTCTGTGGGTATTTGAATCCCCATTCTATTTTGTCTACCCTTCTTACACTCTTCTTATCCACACGCTTCTTATCTTTTGTGCATAGGAGATGTTCAATAATAATTTGGAAATGAGATAGAATTATCCATATTTGGGGCCACCATCCATCTTTTCTCAATATTTGCTTTCCTCTTGCATCTTAATTATCATGCATGCTTCTTTCAGAAAGTAAGCATGGGCGATAATAAGCTTCTCATCAAGTCCAGCACCATCCCTGCTTTTGGTTCTCCAGGGCTATTAAATGAAAGCACACACATGCGTCATTAGTCCACAAATCTAGAGCTAGAAAGGACCTTGGAAGACACCTAGTCCAAACCTCCCCCCCATTTTATAGATGAGGAAACTGAGGCTTAAGGAGGGACAATTAAAGTCACACTAATAATAGTCATCAGAAGTGGAATTTGAACCCAGGTCTCTGACTTGAAAGTCTGTGCTCTTTCCACTGTGCTACGTTGTTGATCACATGAGTAACGCCTTCTGACCATTGAGAAAATTTGGGGTAGAATTCCATTTATATCTGCTTAAGTCCCTTCTACTTGAATAACAGGGTCCTTGGCATAATTGCATTGTGTGATTTGTCCTTGGTTCTCGTTCTGGAAGAGATGCCAAGACTTGCAAGTGAATTAGATTTAAATGAGGGAGGGTTGTGGAAAGTCACCAGCCTCACTTTCTCCTCCACAGCCATCTGAGTCCAGCCAGAAACCCTCAGGGTCTTCCCTTCGCAGTTTGATTTTTTTTTTCATTAAAGGGCCATCCCTTGGCTCATTTCTTAGACAGCCCTAATCACTGCATGGGTGTTGCCTCAGTCAAAGTGAGAACTCAGAAAGGGATTAGAGTTTAACAACCTATAAATGTTATTTATAAATATTCCAACTATATACATATATATTTGTACATATTCCAACTATATATACATATGTATATATACATAAATAAAAATTTCAACAGTAAATCTGTGATTCTCTGACCTCTAAGGTCCCTTTCAGCTCCAAGACTGCTCTTTTCAACGGAGTTATTTCCTAGGATAGTTGAAATCCTGCTCTCAAGTGGTTGCTCAAGAAGACTATGTCTTACCTTGATAACAGTCATCTTAGGCAGCTCTTCAGAACTCTATTTTTGTTCATGGTTTTCAATTACATCCTACTATTGGTTTATTTTTAAGACTTGTGAAAATGTGTCCCTTTTCCAAACTCTACCAGTATAATGTACAATACCCAAAATGGGAAGAGATATTCACCAGACAAAAACCAAATTTTACTTGGGCTCAGGAAGCTAAAATATAAGAGACCTGCAGCTTGCATGTTTTCATTCATTTCAACTTGTCAATTGCTACGCCCTCAAGATAATCAGCTGTGGGTCTGGAGTCAGGAAGGATCATCTCCCTGAGTTCAAATCTGGCCTCAGACACTTACTAGCTGGATGACCCTGAGCAAGTCACTTCACCCTGTTTGCCTCAGTTTCCTTATTTGTAAAATGAGCTGGAGAAGGAAATGGCAAACCCCTCCAGTATCTTTACCAAGAAAACCCAAAATGGGCTCATGACAAAATTACTAAACAACAAGGAAATCAAGTGATAAAATCACAGTATTAAAGAAATATTAAAGATAAAAAGGACTGAGAATTGGAAGGGACTTTGAGACAATCTAGAACAGTGATTCTCAAAGTGTGATCCATGGATCACTGGGGATCCCCAAGACCCTTTCAAGAGGTCAGCAAAATCAAAACTATTTTTCTAATAATACTAAGACATTATTTTGCCTATTAAAATACTCTTCTCTCTTCCAATTATGTATCTGTGTGAGGCCAGATTTTCGTCATATACCTCAACCAAAGATGAACCATAGCACAAGAAATTGAATGCAGAGACAGATGTGAAGCTCTAGCTGTCTTCTATTAAGTCAGATATTAAAAAGTTTTCCAAAAATATGGAAAATAAGACCAAATTTTTCTTGGAAAATAGTTATTTTTTCATAAGAAGTATTACTTATGTTATCATGCAATGAGTTTTTTATTAGTTAAAATGAATGAATAAATTCTCTTTTTTTTCTTTCTTTTCTTTTTTTTGGAGGCAATCAGGGTTAAGCGATTTACCCAACATCACACAGCTAGTAAGTGTCAGGTCAGATTTGAACTCAGGACCTCATAACTCCAGGGCCAGTGCTCTATCTACTGCTGCCTCTTGAATGAAAATTTTTAAAATGTATCCATTTTCATTTCTAATTTGGTGAATATCAACAGACATGACTCACAAATGCTCTTTTGGGATCTTTAATAATTTTTAAGAGCAAAAAAGAGTCCTGAGACCAAAAAGTTTGAGACACTGTCAGATCTAGCTAGCCCAATCCCCTCTTTTACGTATGAAGAAACTGAGGTCTACAGATGAACTGATTTGCTTTAGTCCATACAACTAATAGGTGGCAGAGCTAGGATTCAAACTCAGGTCTTTTGGCTCAAGACCAGTCCTCTTACCACCAATCCACACTGCTTTAAGCTTTTCATTCCCGCTGTGTCCATGTGCTTTCAAAATATCTGGTCCATTAAATCAATTTGGTTCCCAAATCAACCAATCCAGGAAGGAAAATCTTAAATCTTAAGAGTCCTACTGGTGACTGCTTACTTACTAGAGAAAAGTGAGTATTAGCTATCTGGTAGATACAAGCAGTCCTCATTGTTAAAACATTGTATATAGAATTGGTCCTAGGCAAAGTTGTGATGTTGGCAGTGTTTATGTCTCATGTCCCACTTCCCTCTTTTTTCAGTGCTTTTATTCTTACCTCCTAGCCCGTCTCAGAAACCAACCCTGTGTTCTACTCCCTAAAAAGCTAAAGTGTTAACTGACAACTGTGACTCCTAAAAATGATACTTAATATTCAAATAAGGTATTCTTGAAGACACAAAAATGGTACAATGGAAAGAATATTGCCTTTCTAGTCAGAGAACTGGGTTCAAATCCTGCTTCTGATTCTTTTTACCAGGGGGGGTGTTGGGCAAGTTTCTTCACCTCCCTCTGCCTCTGTTTTCTCATCTGTAAAAGGAGTGGCTTGGATTAAATGGCTTCTGAGATCCCTTCCAGCCCTAAATACCTGACCCTTTGAGAAGGAATGACTTTCTCAATAATGGTTGCATTTTAGGCAGCAGAAAAACCTGCCAGAACTACTATATGAGATGTTCAGTATGGTTCCCATCATGGATATTGCGAGAGTCAGTGCTTATTAATAAATGCTTATTAACTGATTGACAATAAGAGAGCTTCCATCCATTTTTTTTAGTGAAGATTTTGGGGAGAGAATAGAGCATCCATAATGATCCTTGAAGTCCTACTGAGCCTTAGATATCTCCATACTAACTTGAATATAACAAATCAAATGGAAAATTGCTATTGCTTAACTCACTCTGCCCGTGGTCTCTCAAGGAATATATGTAGCTTCCTTTACTAGTTTTGTCTTCCCTCAGAGACCGCCCATAACCTTGGGAACTTCTGAGCTGTCTTTGAAAGCTTTCACAGGCCCTGTCCGTGTTATTCAATAAAGGTGGCTTTCTATGTGACCCCAGGATATGTGACCAAACTGAGAACAACAGATGCTCATTCAGCTGGTGGCTTATAATGCTCATTTTATCTCAGCAGGAAAAGGGTCTTTGCTTTCCAGTTGATTTTGCTTCTCTTCTAGAAGAGCACAGAGAAACAATTAAATATCCAAATTGCCTAATAAGACAATCCTTCAGCTTCAACATAACCAGAAAGGAAATTATTTGTATTCTTGTCATCGACCTCTCCCACCCTCATCCCTAGTCATTTCATTTACAAGCCCACCCACCCAGTTGAGGTGTTGGATTTCTATGGAATCATTTAATTTTTTTTTCACCTAGCCTCCTTTATGACCAATAGACATTTTCTAAAGGACTGTCCAGGGTTACAGTTATAGCCTGTGGCCATGGAGCATAGAGAAGCAGAAACCCCTGCCAAAATGCTGTGCCAATAGGGCTCAGAAATAATCATGGGTTACATCGGATGTAAACCCAAGGGGGTATCGAGAGGTCTTCTAACTGGGGTCCAAGGACCTCAAGAGAGGGGGTTGAAGGAGGCATTATATGGCATAGTAAGTAGGGTTGTGAACTTGTAATCAGGGAGACCTGGTTTCAAATTCTACCTCCGACACTAATGTGATCAAAGGCAAGTCATTTGGTTTCTCTGACCCTGTTTCCTCATTTGTAAAATGGAAATAATAATAGTTGCAATGTAGATCCTATGTCATAGGATTATCATGAGGCTCAAATGTTTTTTTAAAAAGCCTGTAAAACAAACAAACAAACAAACCGTATCTGTGACCCCATTTGGGGTTTTCTGGCATAGTTTGCCACTTGCTTCTCCAGCTCATTTTGCAGATGAAGAACTGAAGCAAACAGGATTAAGTGACTTACCCAGGGTCACACAGTTACAAGTGTCTGAGGCTGGATTTAAACTCAGGTCCTCCTGGCTCCAGGGCATGTACCCTAGTAGTTGTGCGGCCTATCTGTCCTACTTTTTAAGAGCTATAAAATGTCAGCAACAGCAGCGGCAGCAGCAGCAACTAGGTTGCAATGTGTAAACAGGATTTAGCTACAACTCTGACCACTTTATCAGGGTCCCAAATCCTCTCTGACTGGATCAAGAAAGAAAGGTTGTGATTGCCTTCTAGAATCAATCACACCCCTTGGGCATGTATACAAAAAGAGTAAGCCAGTCCAGTGGACTCTTTTATATCTGAGTTCTACCTAGTTCAGAAGGCATCAGTAAAGAGTTGGAGCTAGAACTGAAGAGGGGAAAAAAGCCAGGCCCCTGAGAGGGAATTGCTTTGGAGAGAGGAAGAGACTTTGGGATTTTTATCCAAATCTCCTCATTGGCAATGTCACTAACAAGGACAAAAATCTGCTACATTCATCAAATAAGGGTATCATGCTGGGCGACTCCTAGGCCACCTTTCAGTTCTAGCATCAATGAAGATATGGGTCTGAGTCTCAGCTTCACTTTCCAGCCCTGAACAACAGAAAAAAGGTCATTACCTTTTTGGTTGTTCAGTCATTTTTCTGTCATGTCTAACTCTTTGTGACCCCATTTGGGCTTTTATTGGCAAAGATACTGACTGGTTTTGCCATTTCCTTCTCCAGCTTATTTTACAGATGAGGAAACTGAGACAATCAAGAATTAAGTGACCTGGCCAGGGTCACACAGCTAATAAGTGTCTGAGGCCAGATTTGAACTCAGAAAGATGAGTCTTCCTGACTCCAGGCCCGACACTCTATCCACTTCACCACCTAGCTGCCCCAATGACCTTACGCAAGCCAGTTTTACCTTCTCTGTATCTTGATTTCCTCACCTATAAAATGAGTGCTAATACTTCTTGTTCTGCTTATCTCACAAGGTTGTGGTGTGTGACGTAAGCTTGGTAGGGAAGCTCACCTCTTTAAGATCTACAAGATCTATTGTTTGTTCTCCTGGTAAGGCTTAAAAACAGAAAAATACAGGGCAGCAATTGGCAAAATATTTATTGCAGGCTTAAATAGAACTCTATACCACAATTTCTCTGAATTTCCGTGAATCATTATGTTCTTTTCCTCTAAAATGAAAATCCCCAAAAGCACAGAGATGTTTGCAAATCATTATGGATGGTTATCCGGCCAAGTAATGGACTCATCCACTGAAATTGTCAAACAATGCCATCTGAAAGTGAGCCTGTCATTGTCCCTGTCTAGCAAATAGATTTATCACAGAAGCAGCTTTTGCTTTGCTTTGCTTTTATCCATATTAAAGCCTGTTTTCTCTTAAAGAAAACTCTTAGGATGTCAGTTTATCCCAATCAGAAATTTCACTGCACTCAGGAACAAACTGAACAGAGATTTTTTTTAAAAAATAAGTTAAATGTTGCCTTTCATAATTCTGTTTAAAGAGATTTTAATTAGCTATGGTGCTCCCCTGCCTCCTGGTTATAGGGCCTTTGGCATCTAAAGGTATGATAGCAGTAGGGTTCCCTCCTGTGCCAATATCCCTGGTAGGTCATGGGATAGTGTCCTTCTTTAGTCAATGACAATCTGTCAGAGCTGACAGCAGCCAGGCTCATATGTGCATCTAGTAGCCACAGGTGTATGTAATACATAAATACATATATACATGTACGTATGCATATGCATATGCATATCAACACACATACACATACACATACACATACACATACACATACACATACACATACACATACACATACACATACACACACACATACACATACACATACATATACACATACACATGTATGTGTGGCACGGTGGATAGAGTGCCTGGCAGGGAATCAGGAATACTTGAATTCAAATATGACCTCAGACACTTACTAGCTTTGTGACCCTGGGCAAGTCACTTAATCTCTGTTTCATTGAAAAGGTAACAGAAAGACTGAAGTTTTGAAGATCGGAAAAGGATAATTTTTACTGATGAAACTTTTTCTTTCAATAATATAGATCAAGGTCATTCTTGGAAGTCCAAGAGAACCTATAAGATACGGGCATGTTTGTTAAACTATGAAAAAATCCATCCCCCAAACATTGTTTGGATATTTTTTATTTCCAGTGGGAGTGAGTCTTCCATGCAGAAGATTCTCATATCATTTATCTAGCTTTAACCTCTCTTTTGTCCATAGTCTTGAACCAGGTGTCCCATAGACATCTCAAACTCAAGATTTCCAAAACAACTAATTACCTTTCTTCCCAAGCCCTGCCCTCTTCCCGACTTCCCTATTGCTGTCAAGGATACCAGCATCCTCCCAGTCACTTAGCCTTTACAATCCTAGTGTCATGCCTAATTCTTACTCACATCTTCCCCATATATCCAATCTATCACCAAATGTTGTTGTTTCTACCTTAACAATGTCTTGGGTGTATGTTTCCTTTCCACTCACACAACTGTCACCCTGGTGCAATCCCTTATCTGGACTATTCCATAGCTTTCTGCCTCAAGCTTCTCCCCACTCCAGTCTATCTTCCACTCAGCAGCTGAAGTGATCTTCCTAAATGTCACTCCCTATTACCTCCAGGATCAAGTAAAACAACCCTCTCCTTGGTTTTCAAAGCCCTTTACAACATGGCGCCTTCCTAGGTTTCCAGTTTTCTTAAACTTCATTCTCTTCCATTGGCCTTCTTCTTGTTTCTCCTTGAGAGCAGGGACTGTCTTTTGCCTTTCTTTGTATCCGTAATGCTTACCACAGTCCCTGATACATAGTAGTAGATATTTAATAAAGGCGCATTGCCTAATATATGAAACCTGTGCCTTTGCACTGGCCACCCTTGTGTCTAGAATGCTTTCCCTCCTTACTTCTGTCACCCGGCTTCCCTGGTTTTCTGAAGATTCAGTTTAATCCTTTTTTAAGGTCCTTTTCCAATCTGCCCTCCCACCCATCACCCCCACCTCAAATGCTAGTGTCTTCTTCCCTCTGAGTTTATCTCCACTTTACCCTGTATATATCTTGTACGTACGGCACATGTTATTTGTATGTTGTTTCCCTCTTTAGAATGTGAGGTCCTTACTATGCTCAAAGGACTAAAAACTATGTGTGCCCTTTGATCTGCTAGGTGTGTATCCCAAAGAGATTTAAAAAAAAAAAGTAAAAAAAAATGATTTGTACAAAAATATTTATAGCAGCTCTTTTTGCACTGGATAAGAATTGTAAATTAAGGGAATGCCCATCAATTGGGGAATGGTTTAATGAGTTGTGGTATATGATTATAATGGAATATTATTGTGCTATAAGAAATGACGAGCTGTATGATTTCAGAAAAAAAAACTGGAAAGACTTACATGAACTGATACAGAAAGAAGTGATCAGAACCAGGAGAACATTGTACACAGTAACAGCAACGTTATTTGATAAAGAACTGTGAATGACTTGGCTATTCTGATCAAGACAATGATCTAAAAACAATCCCAAAGGACTCATGATGAAACATGCTATCTACCTCCAGAGAAAGATCTGATGGTATTTGAATACAGACCAAAGCTTACTATTTTTCACTCTTTTTTTTTTGTTCTGAGTTTTCTTCTACAAAATGACAATATGCATGTGTAGTATTGCACATGTATAACCTATGTCAGATTGTTTACTATCTCAGGGAGGGGGAAGGGAAGAATAGGATTTGAAACTCAAAACTTTTTTTTAAAAAGTTAGAAATTGCTTTTATGTGCAATTGGGGGAAAAGTAAAATATTTTTTAAAAAAATGACGTGAGGTCCTTGAGGGCAGGGACCAATGTTTCTGCCTTCCTTTGCATCTCTAGTTCTTTTTTTTGTTTTGGGTTTTTTTAGGCAATTGGGGTTAAGTGACTTGCCCAGGGTCACACAGCTAGTAAGTGTCAAGTGTTTGATCTGAGGCCTGATTTGAACTCAGGTCCTCCTGACTTCAGGGCCAGTGCTCTATCCACTGCGCCACCTAGCTGCCCTCTGCATCTCTAGTTCTTAAAATAATGGCTAATATTTAATAGATATGTAATGAATGTTTGTTAATAATTATAATGGTTTCATGATGAAAAATTAAAGAATGGGGGGATTCTGGTTCACAGCCAAAGAGGATCCCCTTCACCACATGGTGGCTAATAGACCTGTTACAGAATGTCTGTGTATGCTCCAAAGTCTACATGGGGATTCTATCCACAGAGTACGCTCATAAAGACTGGGCTTTTTGGCCAGTCCACCATTATTTATGTAAATAAATTTAATTATTTTACTTTCTTCTAGCTAACTTGCACACAATGGTAGAGGTATCCAAAATGGAGGTAATGCATGGTTCCTTTTCACTGGTGGACTTCAAAAAGAGTCTACATGACCACTTTTCGAGTACGTTGTTATAGGAATTCTTTTTTTTAGTTATACATTGGACTAAATGACCACCGGGGTCCCTCCTAAACCTGAAGTTATGTAATTCTCTGATATCTTCAGTTAAAAACGTTTCCTACGGATTTTTGACAATATCATAGGATTATAGATTTAGAGCTAGAAAAGACCTTAAAGGCCTTTGAGTCCAACTTTCACGTTTTACAGAAAAGGAAACTGAGATCCAGAGAGGTAATAAAACTTGCTTATAGTCACACAAGTACTGTCTGAAGTGGGCTTTGACCCCAGGATTTCCCAATTTCAGGTCTGATACTCTATCCACTGTGATATTACTTATCAACTTGCCATTTCATTGACTGAGAAAGAAGCCTAGGCCTCCCATATGATAAGCAAGAATTTTTCCATGCTGCTACCAATACATAAAGCCATCTAAAACCAGGATCATCCTCAGTGGTGATTCATTTAACGTGGGAGGCATATTCAAGGGAAAAAAGGAATTGCCCTATAATGCATTTATAGGGGTAGTTAGGTGGCACAGTGGATAGGGCCTGAAGTCAGGAAGATTCATCTTCCTGAGTTCAAATCCAGCCTCAGACGCCTACTAGCTGTGTGACCCTGGGCAAGTCACTTAACTCTGTTTGCCTCAGTTTCCTCATCTGTAAAATGAGCTGAAGAAGAAAATGACAAACCACTCCAGTATCTTTGTCAAGAAAATCCCGAATGGGGCCATAAAGAGTCAGACATGACTGAAACAACTAAACCACAAAATTATGTTCATAGCTTTAAAACTTAAACACCAAAAATACTAATGTAAAGTTTTGGGTATCTTTCCTGCAAAATTTATACTTTGTGATATTTCTTGCTCCTTCTCCTCCCTCTTTCCTAGTTATTGAAGAACAAGAACATAGATGTTTGTATACGGAGTAGGAGATAGATCACTGGGCATGGAGGTAGAAGATCTGTGTTCAAATCCTACAACATGTACTGACTAGCTGTGTGATGCTGGCCAAGTCATGTAGCCTCTCAAAGCCTCCATTTTTTCATCTGTAAAATGAGGGGGTTTTGAATTCAGTGGCTTCTTAGATCCCTTACAACTCTTTTCCTATGTTTGTTGTCATTCAATCCTATCTGATGACTCTTCATGGCCCCATTTTGGGGGTTTTCTTGGCAAACATACTGGACGGGTTGGCCATTTCCTCCTCCAGCTCATTTTACAGTTGAGGAAACTGAGGCAAACTAGGTGAAGTGACTCGCCCAGGGTCACACAGCTAGTAAACGTCTTGAGGCTGGATTTGAACTCAGGAAGATGACTCTTCCTCACTCCAGGGCCACACGCCCCTTAGCTGCCCCTTCTATCTATCTAGTGTTTGTCCAAACTGTCTGTGATTCCACGGCTCAGGAATGATTTTGGGTTTTTTGGTTATTAGTAATGAGTGTTTTCAAAAAAGTGTGTTACTTTACAAGTAAATCGACTGCTCTGTAAGTAAAAAATCCCCAAGGGATTTTAACTCCATAAGCTGACACTGCACATGAGGGAATCAATTTGTGGGTAAGTCACTTGCTCAGTTCACAGCTCTCCTCTGGGTTGTTTAGTTGTATTTACAACATCAAAAAGTAAATACTCACAGTTGTTGCTAAGTGAAGTCTCATTAATAAATTGTGCCTTGAGCAATTCAGTTTCTTTTTCTGCCTTTTTAAAAAGCATTAATAATCAGCCGCTCTCTCTGCATCATCCCTGTGCTTCTCCCAAGAAAACGGAGCTCCTCCAGAACAGAGACCTTTACATTACTGCAGATCGCCCAGGCCAAGCGCCCTGATTAATAAGAATATTACCTTATATTTGCACAGACTATTAGAGTTTACAAAGCACTTTCAAACAATCTCTTTCACCTCTCACAATAACCTTGTGAGATGCATAGGAAAAGGATGGTATTTGCCCCATTCTATAGTTGAGGAAATTGAGTCTCGGAGAGGTTGTGACTTATCTATTCAAGGTCACATCGCTGGTAAATGGCAAGCTAAACCTAGTGCTCTTCCCCACTATTGTTTACTGTTTTTTATTTCATAGAGTTAATTGATATAAAGCACCCAGGACAGAGTACCAAAAAAAGGCCACCTATAGTAAACCTGCTATTATTGGCAGGTCAGGCTTACAGCAACTTAAAAGCTATGGAATATAAAAGGAAGGGATAAATGAAGGCCTCTGAGCAGTCAAAATAATTATCTCAAAGCCCATTAACTAAAGTACTTAACTGTGTAGGACAGGTGCTCAGAGACTGATTAGCCCGTATTTAATTTATAATTATAACAGAATTGTTTTCAAGGGGCCTTGACCTTTGACAGAAATGACAAGAGGAATCTTTTCCTAGGCGCAAAAGCCAAGCACCCGCCAGCCTTAGCCTGTTTCCTGTATAAGTGCTCGACATGCTCTCCCCTTCCCCTGTGCCCTTTGGAACCCCGATTTCATGGTTAACCACCTCCCTTTTATCCCAAAGTTTTCTCTTTCATCCTGGGACCTCTAGAAATCAGCAAATATCTTCTCCCCCAAACCTGCCCCACCTCCAAACTTCTCTACTTCAGTGAAGGACATTACCATCCCTCATAGTCAAAGGGAAAGAATGGGACAAGTATTTATTGAGGACCTACTATGTTCCAGGCACGATGTGAAGTGAGTTACAATGATCGTTTCCTCTGATTTTCACAACAGCTCTTAGAGGTAGGTGATATTTTTGCTACTGTTGTTCCGTTATTTCAGTCCTGTTCAACTCCCTGAGACCCCATTTGGGGTTTTCTTGGCAAAGATACTACAGTGGTTTGCCATTTCCCTCTCCAGCTCATTTTGCATATGAGGAAACTGAGGCAAACAGGTTTAAGTGACTTGCCCAGAGTCACTCAGCTAGTAAGTGTCTGAGGCTGGATTTGAACTCAGGAAGATGAGTTTTCCTGACTCCAGGCCCGCTGCCCTATTCACTGCACCACCTAGCTGCCCAAGGTGCTATTATTATCCCCATTTGGCATTTGAGAAAACTGAGACAGAGATTAAGTGACTTGTGCAGGGTCACTCAGCCAGACTTGAACCCAGTTCTTCTGGCCTCCTGGCCCAGTGCTCAAGCCACTTTGCCACCTAGTCATCCACATTCAAAAACCACTGAGTTAGCTCCATGCCCTACATCCAATCAGTTGACAGGCCTTTTCAAGTCTACGCTATCCTTCCCCTTCTCTCCACTTATACAAACTCTAAGAGTCTCCAGTCACAGATGGATAGTTTTGTGGTAAATTGGGCTATCTTCTCTTTCAATTCTTACCTAGCCCTTAGCCACTGAATGGGCATTGGCTCAGACCAGGGAAAGACCTAATTTAGAAAAGCCAAGGTCATCCGCTCATCCTGGGCCATTGCCAGGCATCCTGACTTCTCTCTTGCCTCTAGATTTCAACAATGCTGGAGGACAGAGTGAGGCTGAGGACTTGGCACATCTCTGTCTCATTTAAATCCAAATCAAACGCCAGTGAAGACATCACTCTTGTGACATCATTGGCCCTCTTGGAGAACAAGGAGAGCAACAGCAGCTTTTCCAGCCAGGTCCTCATCACCTCTTACTGTACTATTGCAACAGCCTTCCAATTGCTTTTCCATTCTGTAGTCTCTATCCTCACTGACCCATTCACAACGTGACTAACAAAATAATCTTCTTAAAGCAGAGAGAGATCTGGCCATGCTACCCCTCACATCGCCATGTCAGTGGCTTGACGTTGTCTATGAGATAAAGTACAAATTCCATAACCTTGCTTCTCTTTTCCTTTTAAAAAATTATATTGATGCCTTTAAATATTAATTCCCCCAATACCTCCCAGCTTCCACCAAACCCTCTTTAACAGCATAGAGAAAAATGATAATTAAGCAAGGCCAACCAATGCAGTAACTGTATTAGATGGGGCATCATGGGATGCTAGATTAAAGCTGAGAGGGTTCTTAGGGGTCATCAAGTCCAACCCCCTCATTTTACAGATTAGGAAACTGAGGCCTAAAGAGGTTAAATGATTTGCTCAGGATCATACAACTAATAAGTGTCGGAAGTGAGATATGAACCCAGGTCTTTCCTCACGTCAAATGCAGACCTCCAGTCACCACTGAGTCAGATAGATAATGTTCCACATTAGTAGTCTAACTTCACAACAGAAAAGAAGGGGAAGTGTGTTTCATAATTAATCCTCCAAGGCCAAGATACTCAGTCTGACTTTTAAGGCCAGCTATAATATGGCTCTTATTTTCCAGCTTTTATTGACTACTCTTCACAAGCTTTGTATTCCAGCCAAGTTAAAGTACCCTCCATACCACAGCTTCCCTTTCATGTAGGCTATTTCCTCCTGCCTGGAAGAGGCTCCCTTCTCAGGTCTCAGAGGCCTTGTCTTCCTTCAAGCCTCACTCAGGAGCCACACCCCAGTGGAAGCCTTCCATGATTATCAGAGATCTCTCCCTTCTTAATTTTCTTTGTACTATATTTGTTTATATATGTAATGGCAGAATAGAATGCACCAACGTCAGCCCTCCTCCCCTTACACACACACACACACACACATATATATACTTACTGCACATATATTGTGTCCACCAAAAGAGTGTAAGCTCCTTGAGGGTAGGGATTCCTTCATTTTTTAAAATTTTTATTAATTTATTTTAACTTAAATACCAAAACTTAAATAATAAAAACAAGAAACATATTATAAATTTAAATACACAATAAGAAAAGAAAAAAAAAGCATTGCCATGTGCCACAGCAGAATATGAGAGAGGATTGAAAATATACAGCAATAAATTTCCATTTCAAGAAAGCCTATATAATAAATTCTACATATTGTGTTCTGAGCTGTCCATCTTTTCTTTGCTTCCTTGTAAGTTTTCTTTTGCTCTCTGCTGTGCATTTTTTACTTTGTTCTTTTTTTCCTCCCTTCCTCCTCCTCCCCCCCTGACTGCTTCATTTTTATCTCTGTATCCCCAGCATTGAACATAATGCTTAGCGCATATCAGGCACTTAATTAAAGCTTTTTTGATTGAATAGTTACAGACACTTTGGAAGGTTGGAAGCAAGGGTGTGCTGAAGCCATCTTAAAGTTGTTTGTGAGAGCCAATTGCTAAGTTTTCAGTGTAAACGTTTATACCTTGGAAATCAGCAAACGCTACAAATCACGGTTTGGTTTATTGTTTTGATTGTCCAGACTTAAGAAACTGATGGAGAAGATGTTACTAATGCAGATTCAACTTAGAAGTGTGTGAGGCACACTTTTTTTTTAACAGAAAGCCAGTTGTTAAACATTTACCAGAATATCCCTGGGTGGAAGGGATATAGACAAAATATGATTCTGACAGCTCCCCTTCCCTGAAGGGAAATTCCTAACAGAGCACAAAGACACATAATTTAATACTTCTATGAATCTGTGATCTCATTAATGTGGGCACTTCCTCCTCTGGTAAGGATAAATCCATCAACACTCTCCCTCTCATCCTGCGATGTATATCCATATAGATAGATAGTTACAGATTGATCTCTCTTTCTCTCTCTTTCTCCATATGTGTGTGTATGGAGAAAAATATTTATATATCTATAAATAGGAATATCTATATATAGATTATATATATCACAGGATAAGGTCACTGACAAAAACCTATACATTTATATTAATATGTTATGAAAATATTAATAAATTATATTTATACAATGGCATAAATAATATTGTATAAATATAATATATTAATATATTAAAATATATGTTTTTGTCAGTGACTTTACATAATCCTTCCATAGAGGAAGAGGCTTTCCTCTGATTCTTTTCTTTATTTTTTGTGGAAACCAGAGCAACATTTAGGCTAACCTTTTATTGTTACTCTTACTGCCAACAACCAGGTCACTTCCTTTTCCATTTAGACATGCCTTTGGGCATCTCTTTGGCACCATCTCTAAGTCACTGTTGATAACCTATGCCATCTTGCCTACATCCTTTGCGGCCCTTTGGGCCACCTGAAGTTGTCACTTTTTGGAGAGGATGACGATGTATAACTGGCAGCTACATGGCATCCCTGGGAGAATCTCGATGAGTTTTTCCAGA
This sequence comes from Phascolarctos cinereus, assembly GCF_003287225.1. NCBI lineage: Eukaryota > Metazoa > Chordata > Mammalia > Diprotodontia > Phascolarctidae > Phascolarctos > Phascolarctos cinereus. Next base: position 231,451,291 of record NW_027555736.1, read on the forward strand.
TGTTCCTAATTGGAGATGATCCTATGCTCACTATAGTGCCTTAGCGCCCTACGATGAGAAACTTTTCAATCCAGAGCCACTAAAAGGAGATGGGCCCAATGTTCCAAATGTCATATTGTCCAGGCCATGGCCTGCTGTGGGGTGATTAGACTATGAACCAGTCCATCCTGGACAGGCACTACAGATGGATTATGAGCTATGCCCTGAATTGAATAGGAAGAAGAGCACTGGCTGCATCATACATGGGAGCTTATTCTGTGCTTTCACAGATGCCAAGCTATTCTGGGCTGCAAAAGTTCATCTTTTGAACAAGAATGTCACATCAATCAACAAACATTTATGAAATGCCTACTGTGTACCAGGCAATGTGCTAAGTGGCAGGGTTACAAAGAAAGGCAAAGCATGGTCCCTGCTCTCAAGAAGCTCATAGTCATTTGATGAAATAATAAAGAATAGAATGAGCAGAACCAAGGGAAGGTCATATACAGTAATGGCAATATGGTTCTAGGAATGACTGAATGACTAAATTCTTCTGAGTGTTATAAATATCCAAATCAGCTACAAAGGACCTGTGAAGAAAGATGCTATCTACCTCCAGAGAAGAACTAGAAAGAAAACTAGAAACTAGAAGAAATAGAAGTAAGCATAGTTTGGCTTTATATATATGTACATCTGTGTCAAATGGTGGCCTCTAGTGCAGGAAGCAGACAGTTTGGAACTTAAAATATAACAAAAAAATTAAATTTTTAAAAAAGAAGCTCACAGTCTAAGGGGAAGACAATGAGTATTGAGATACATTCAGAACGAACTGGAGACAACCTAAAGAGGGAAGCCACTAGCATGAAGGGGATCCGGAAAGGCTTGTTGTGGAAGGTAGGATCTTAACTGCGACTTGAAAAAGCCAGGGAGGTCAGAAGATGGAGGTGGGGAGGGAGAAAATTCCAGGTGTTGAGGACAGCCAGTGAAAATATACATACCCAGGATAAAAATATTGGGGTACCCAGACCACCTCAGCAATGATGCTGCCCTAATACAAAGATCCCCCATGATTCTTCTTGTTATCAGTCTCCCAGTATCTAACATGGGCATATCTAGGAGATATGGGAAAGGCTCAATGACATAGAGACATATTGTTCTCTATGGAAAATAGAATACGGGATTGGTAGGCCAGAAGACTTTGGTTCAAATATTGTCTCAGCCACTTACTAGCCGTGTGACCCTGGGAAATTACGTAACCTCTCTGAGTTTCGGTTTCATCATTCATAAAATGATAATTTGCAAGAAACTGAGGGTTATTTGCTTTTCAACAATTGAGTGAGGGCTGTAATAAAGTGGGAGAGTCAAAGCAGGAATGCCCTTAGATCTCTTTCCCCTGGATAAGAATTGCGGTATAAGCAGAGATAGGCTTTCGTTATCAGGATCTGTGACTTGGTTCCCACATAGCACCCATTTCAGCTAGCAGCAAATGATGCTGAGGACAGGAACATCTAATTCAGGATTCAGTCTAGCGGATAGAGCGCCAGATCGAGAGTCCCAGAATGCGCTATTTCAAAAAGGAAGCCCAGGCCAGCCATGAATTCACTGCCCTCTAGTCTGTACTCTTGACTATCTGGATTTTCTCAACTCTGTCATGACCCTACGCATGCCCCCTTCACCACTTTTCAGTTCCCTTTTATGTGTGTTACCAAGTTCCAATACCCATTGGTATGGAACTCTCTCCTCACTGGTGGAGATGATGGCCTGCACCTGTGTGAGGATCATTATCTCCACCAATAAGGAAAGGAGAGACTGTTCAATTCTCTTGAGTGTCTTCTGGCTCTGCCGCTGCTTTGGCCACTTCTGGCTTCTAGCCTCGAGAGAGAAAATAGATGATGCCAATCCCATTCAAGTTACTGAAGGAAGAATAAGACTCTGGGAAGAAGCCAATACATGAAAGGAGACAGCAGTGTCCATCACGTCCTTATCCCCAGCTTACTACACTGTAGAGCGTCTTAAACTGTGGGTCACATAACTGAATGTGGGGGTCATGAAAATTTGGCAACAGTAAAAGGTTTCTGAACATGAAATTCAAAATCAAACATATAATGAATCCAAGGTGTTTCTGGCAGCATTTGTCCATGTTGCATCACGTGACTTCACTACAGCCTTGGTTCTGAACACAGCATTGATGATTATAAAATCAAAATATCAATCAACTCTGAAAAATGTTGAAGATGCTCTACGTCCTACAGTATCAAATATTCCGCCAAGATTTAATACCTTATGTAAAAAAAAACAGGCACATCCATCTCATTAGTAAGTAAATTTGCTTTCCTCTTTAATAAATAGTAAAATTATATGTACATCAAAGAATTGTTTTAAAATAAATTTCCTTATGATTTTTATCAGTAAATGTTTGATCTGTATGCTTATTTTATATATCACCCTGGTCGAGTAAAAATTTCTCAGGCAAAAAGGGGTCACAAATGGAAAAAATTTAAGAAGCCCTGCATTAGAGATTTGGAGGAATTTCCCCTCAAGAGGGATCTGGGACTCTGTCTTGGTAGAATTGAGTTACCTCACTCCCAGTGGGAGAGCTCTTTCACTCTATATTGTCTAGTATATATTGTTCTAGGTATAATTTCTCTGATTTCTGTTTTGCTATTAATTTGGATTAATCCTATATGTGTGTTCATTGTGGAATTGGAATTTGGTGGGAAGGAAGTCAAGCTTTGAATATAAAGCTCGGGGCTCTACTTTCCCCATTAAGAAATAGCAATCAGATGTTAAGTTTGAACCTGAAAACCACACCCTCTAGACTGACAATATTAAGGGATCAGATAGATGTACTTCTATCCCTTGTGCCCCTGCTTTCTGAGGAGAGCAGAGTAGACAAGCTTCTGGTCCCAATCTCTGCTTCTCCTCCTGGCAGGAAATAAAATCTCCTTTGGAGAAGAGTGGGGAGAGAAGAAGAAATTGGAGACTTCTCTTCCGCCTCCCTTTGAGCCACATGACAACACCCCATGCTATGTGTGAGGGACAGCCTTGTCTTGCCCCATTAGAATGTGAGCTCCGTGAGGACAGAGGCTGTCTCTCTGCTTGCATTTAGGGTGGTCAGCACAGTGCCCGGAACATAGTAAACAATAAATGCTTGTTGACTTGATTATACTTGTAGCATGGACCCCTTTGGCAGTCTGATGAAACCTGTGGAGTCTTCTCAGAATCATGTTTTGTTTTAAATTCATAAAATAAAACACATGAGGTTACAAAGGAAACCAATTAAGTTGAAATATAATTATCAAAATATTTTTTTAAGTTCGTGTAACCTCAGGTTAAGAAGCCCTCTTACAAATCATCTACGCACCTTCCACCTCCTTTCCACACAAGACAAAACTGAGGCTCAGAGAGGTTGAGGGATTAGATGATGATCACACAACCAGGGTTAGAATCCAGGTCTTCTCACTTCCAGTCTGATGCTCTTTTATTCTCTTCCCTCTGTCTTCCTTTCTCTGCCTTCCTCTTTGCACAGAAAGACCACCCAGGCTCTCCCTGCCCATGCCAAGTTATACTGTGAAAATCCGTGAGTACAGTTCAGAAATCATCCTGAATCTTTCTGGCAGGGCCAAAAGCTGTTAAAGCAGAATTGAGAAAAAGCAGATGAATTAAGTATCCAATTGTGCAGAGAAACCGATGATCACAATGTGATGAGGTATAGAATGACTTCGTATTCCCTACTTGAGTCTACTACTGATTATCATTGCCATCCCCCACTACTGGAGTTGGAAGACTCAGCCCCCCATTGGGCATGACTCTAGGCAAGGTACCGAAAAGATGCAGTTAGAGCAGAGAGCCCTTTGCATGACTGAATACAAATTGGTCATTAACGTTTGCTTGCTTCTCACAGCTGTCTTCCAACCTACAGCAGAGATACGGCTGGCATTTCATGGAGGCCTTGAAAGAAGAAGGCTCAGGGAGGTATGTGACAACGTCCCCCAAGCATTTGAAGGAATAGAGGCTACTCTTGTGATACTTTGAATTAGAATGCAGAGTGAGGAACAGTGAAGTGGCTAGGTGACCCAGTAGATAGCATGCTGGACTTGGAGTCAGGAAGACTTATTCAAATCCTGCTTCAGATACCTCCTAGCTATGCTACTGTAGGCTCTAAACTCTGCTTGCCTCAATTTCCTCATCTGTAAAATGGAAATAGTAATATTACCTACCTCCCAGGGTTGTGAGGATAAACTGAGATAATATTTGTAAAATATTTAGCAATCCTGAAAACACTATGTAAATGCTATTATTATCATCATCATCATTATTCATGGATAGCAGAGATTTCAGGCCCCTATTATTGTTCACTACCACCTAGGAGCGATGAATGGACTGTTGGAATGGGACAGGTGAATTTTTATTAGAAAGAGGTCTAGAGTTAGTGCGGTGCTGATAAATGTTTAATAACCAGTTCTCTAGAAGAAAAATTATGCACATGACATACTTTTAAGTCTGTTGCATTATCCACCATCACTTTCCTAAGCCTGTACAGCAAATAAAACAATAAATCAAACTCTGATTTGCAGCATTTGTCAATTTCCAAATGAGGGACTGACATCACCAATGATGAAATAGAAGTTTTATTTACATAAAGTTTTAAAACTTCTGCACAAACAAAATCAATGCAGATAAAACTGGAAGGGAAATAGGTACCTGGGGAAAATCTTTGCAGCAAGTTTCTCTGATAAAGGTCTGATATCCAATACATATAGAAAACTGATTCAAACACATAAGAATGAGAAACACGTCCCAACAGATAAATGACTGAAGGATATGAACAGGCAGTTCTCA